>NW_010512061.1:22558-58384 GCF_000687285.1 Phaethon lepturus
CTTTCATTTCTTCATATGCTATTTGGCAGTTCTAGGTTTTGCTCTTTTATTGCTCTGTTCCTGAGAGCAAAGAGACACCTTTTGGAACGTATGTGAGGGAAAAAGTCGTCAGGTTCTGATACTTTATGATAAGGCACTGTCAGGCTGCTGTATGGTCATTTACACCTGTGCAAGTGCCTGAAGTCTTGTATGCGAGTATGAAAAGAGAACTCTGATGAGGAAGAGCATTTTATAAGCACTTATGATTAAGGCTATAAATGATTCCATAATGTGCAAAGCCATGCAGTCTGAGGTCTGACATCTCCTTCACATGAATAAGTGATTCTTGCTTTTTATTCTGCTCAGCATACATATTTGAGATATTTTCAGTAAGGAGCAAACACATTCTGCTGAAGAAAACCATCTATTTGCATCCTTGTAATCTTTGCACAGCTGTATATCATGATTTCTGATCTGTGGAGTTCTGAAATGGGTGAATCTGGGACACCTGAAAGTCAGCTGAAGATGTGTAGGCAACGGCTCTGCACAGGCTGCTTCGGTTCATTTCCTGTAATACAGGACTCTGACATGGTTTGTTGATTTGTCATTGTCAAGAAGTGTGCAAGAAGGCTAATAAATACAGCCAGGCTGCTTTTCTAATCTCCAGTGTCATCAGTATTGCCCCTTCCTTCCATTTCATGTTATTAATCAGTTTGCAGGTACGTTTTCATGAAAACCAGTTACTCCGTGGCACTGAGAATAGATAGTTCTCAGCTTTCTCATTTTATGCAAGTACACAAGTTCCACCAGGTAGCTGTTTCCCCTTAGCTACTGAACTGTTTAAATTATTACAGGTGAAGGTACAGTTTCCTTTGCTTCTCTCTCTTTTTTTTTCTTCTTTTGCACTGTACAAGAAAGCAGAATCAAGAAAAGTTCAGAGGGGTTTTGGTGTTTTTTTGCCACTGGAACAGGTCACTATTAAGGTCAGATCATATTCATGAACCGTGAAATATCTATTTGTGAACTGCTTGTGACAAGCAAGCTCAGTAAAAATGAAGGGAGTTGGCTTAAGCTGGCAAACTACATAGTTATCTGAGAGTTTAGAGTACGAATGTGAAACTAAGCATTTCTTCAGGCAGGTAATAAACAAGTCATCTCATAAGACCACTTCTCTGAAGTTTGTAGTAGACACCAATTTATGTGAAATGACATTAAAATGGTATGCAAGCAGCCTTTTGAATTACATTTTTCTTGTGAAATGTCAAAGTTAAATAGATGGCAAACAGAATAAAAATGTCACAATACTATTAAAACTCAAAAGAGGTTCAGTACAAGTTGAGTACTGGACAAAATTTCACGTGTGTTTTATTCTTACGGGCTTGTCTGTCTTCAGCAAGTACTCTTTTTTAAAATAATGGACAGAAAGAGGACTATTGGGAAGTTCTTTGAGTTGCCTCCTTTTCCATTGCACAGAAAATTTACATCTCTCTACAGGGCGTAGCCATTTGTGCCGTTTCCCGTTTATATTTTTAAAAGGAAGATGAAGAGGGTCATTCTGGCAGCCTCCGTTTTCTGTGTGTCGCTAAAAACATGGGTATCCTTTTGCCTTCCAGCCTGTTAATTCTGTGACAGATAGCAGCGTTATTTTTGCAGGTAGCCCACCCAGCTCTGCCGCCTTGCGAGAACCCCCCGTGTGTGGGTTGGTCAGATGACAACCATGCGGGGCCTTGTGTGGGCCCTTAGTCAAGCGGGCGCGAGTATCGTTACTCAAATGAGTATTCATAGCCACTACTTGCTTTATTTTTTTCTAGAGCAGCAACAAAATGGCAGAGACGACAGCTGCCACATCATATACATACACACACTCCTACACAAACTATGCTTTGTACATCAGAAGCAGCATAAATACCGTGGCATGTGGCAGTTACCATGGCAACGTGTTTTTTTAATGAATAGCAGATGGAATAGGCATGTAAAACTTACATAAGTTGTTAGTAATTTGTAAGTTACTGCAGACCAGCTACTGCAGTAAACTTTTTGTTTTCACTGTTTCTATTTTTTCCACGTACAGTGTTCAGTCACTCCTTTTCTTCCCACTGAGTTTACCCTGATCCGGAATATAGGCTATGGTGGTGCATAATAAATAGCAGCGGCTAATTTTTTGTGGGTGAGGTTCTATAATACAGACGACACAGGAAATAACACAGTTTGGCACTTTGTAAAAATTTATTTTTACAGAATTATTTGATGTAGCCTTTCATGGTAAAATTATAAGACATCGCAAAACCAGCCGCTTTCCTTTCTAGATGCAAACTCCTTCTGAGTGGATAGTAAGCATTAAAACTGGGGTGGACAAGTGAAACTATCTGCATGAAAATTCATGTTTTCATTCACATTCTGACTGTGGTTTGTTAGGAGACAAAATTTAATAATTTACTGATCAGCAGGGAAAGATAATGGCCTGATCTTTATAGGCAAGGTCAGACAGTAGTAAGGGCAGAACTGGAGTTAAGATGGAGCTCCCTTCGCTGTGTGAGTAGATCACTCACCCTCAGCATTGCCCAGTCACAACATATAGGACCAAATCTGTGGTGACTTAGGTTCCTAAATCCTACTTAAGTGCATGGTAGAAGTTAGGTGCCTACAGGAAAGACACGGCCCTGCTGGAGCGGGGCCGGAGGAGGCCCCAGCAGCGCTGCGAGGGCTGGAACAGCTCTGCCGGGAGGACAGGCCGGGAGAGCTGGGGGGGCTCAGCCCGGGGCAGAGAAGGCTCCGGGGAGACCTTCCTGCAGCTGCCGGGCTGAGAGGGGCCTGTAGGAAAGGTGGGGACGGGCTTGTTAGCGGGGCCGGCAGTGACAGCACAAGGGCCGGTGGGTTTGAACTAGAAGGGGCGGGTTTAGACGAGACCTAAGGAAGACATTTTTCACGAGGAGGCTGGGGAAGCCCTGGCCCAGGCTGCCCAGAGAGGTGGTGGGTGCCCCGTCCCTGGGAACCCCCCGGGTCAGGCTGGACGGGGCTCTGGGCAACCTGCTCCGGTTGGGGATGTCCCTGCTCACGGCCGGGGCTGGGCTGGGTGGCCTGGAGAGGTCCCTCCAGCCCAAACTGGTCTGTGATTCTGTGATTCAAAGATTCTATGTTCCTAAACATTTTTCTGATCTGGACTATGAACCTTTTAAAAGAGCCAGCTTCATTAATTCATGAGAGACTGATACTAAAAAAAGAAAAAAGGGAGCAGATTTTGTTCCAAAAAGGAGAAGTGACTTCCCAGTATGTATGTTGTTCAAAGGTAGCAATGAATATTCCAATTACTGGTTTCTGAGCAGCCTCTAGGGAGGGAGTTAACAGACACTTGTGGCTAAATTTTTCAGGCAGCTTTAAAAGAATTTGTACCCTTGCCTTTGGCCAACCACTCTTGGCGTTTGATGGCTCTTGGGCATGCAAGTCCCTTAGGCTCCTCTAATTCTGGGTTATAAGAGTAATCTTGTTCCCTGAGGCTTAACTTTTCAAACTCCCTTTTCTGTTGTTTCTCCCTTTGTTTGGAAATTTGGTGATGGTGTCCCTACTGAAGAATATTCCGTGATGTCAGTGTTTCAGGAATGGTGAAGGATAACTCTTTTCATCATACTGCTTACTGGTTCCCGACAGCTACTCCTGGCAATACTGGACCTTCATTTTCTGGTTGATGTCACCTAGTTTCCTTGTTACAAATTTACTCTTGATTTTCCTTCAGCAACCACCTCTCTGACTGCTCCAGCTTCAGACGACCTCGCTTGTATTAAATGTTGGCTGGCATCACTGCTTCTCCTGGACTGACCCACTTATTCTTTGTGTTCATAACAGCGATAGTCACAGAAAGGCTCATTGCATAATATAGTCATCAAACAATAGTTTTGGAAGAAGAAACCCACAGTGTCTCTGCTCTCTTCTGGCTGAGACATGCCAGAGCAGTATTTCCACTGGGTCCCATATTATTCGGAAATCATCTTTGTCACTTTTTTGTATTTTTATACTTGTTGCAGAGGATTAGGACCAGAAAGAGCAAGGTTATCACAGAAGGAAAAGTAAATAAATCAGGCTTTTCCTTTTTTACTGTTATTGAGAACTCCGAAGTCTTTCTTTTATTCTCCAGGGGTATATTTTCAAAGCAGTAAAATTAAGCACACCATTCCCATGCATTAACCATAACTTAAGATACACAGGTATATCTATGCTAATTGTTCCTTCTAATGTTCCAGGGGAGTTATAACTAGGTAAAATGAACACTTGATTTAGGCCTCGGAATTCAAAGTCTTGGAAGTTATTTTCACCCACAAAACGGCAGATAAGAGCAATTACTGCAGTCGTCTTACCTCTTTTACCAAATTAACCCTTCATTCTGTGGGAAGCTAAGTGAGAATTAAATGTTCTGTCTTCATGATGGTTGCATGTATTTTTAAATTTACATTTTATTAACAGAGTAATTGTGGACCTAAATTTTGTTTAAATGGTATGCTTCATATAACTGCTAAGTAGCTGTTATACAATTGTAGAGAAAGCTTTGCAAGACATTGAGACACTAATGGCTTTTCAACCTCAACAAGACACCTAATATAAAAAGACGTGAGAGCCTTGTAATTAAAACAATCTTCTCAGTGAACTGTTGATATAGAAAACAATCTGCTCTCCTTTACATTTTCCATATTAATTGACTGAGAAATTATGAGCAGTATGTTTTGTGAAGGTGCACTTTGGTAATTTTAATGTTATTGAGAGCACTTTAACTCACAGTGGTACCATTAAAATGTGTCGAATATTGCAATTTATACGTATTGGTGTGAACTAGAAGTATATTGTTAGACATCTCTGTCACTAATACAAATGTCCTTCCAGAACTCCTTCAGTAACCCAAAAATTCTCAACGGAAAATTGTGCTTTGGGAATCTGATGCCTCAAAAATCTTGAAGGCAGCAGCTGAATGCAGGACGAGCAGCTCTGCGAGCCCGTATGGCTTTCCTATGGCTTTCTGTCTAGCAGATAGCTACCCCAGCGTCTAACACTCCGAAAGCTCGCTCCTGAGCTGGAGCATTCAGGGCAGCTGTGTGTTTTCCAGCATCCCTGAAGGAGTGAGCTCCAGCTGCATCCCCTGGAGTGAGGCGGTGAGGAGGGAGAAGGGAGTCCATGAAAATCGTTTAACTTGGTACTGTTTGTTTAGAATTTGACTGTGTCTGCTTTGTTTGCTCAAGAGAGCGCATCAGCCATTAAGTTTTTTTCTTTCTGTAGCAGCACCAGGAGTCAGTGTGTCTCGCTGTCAGGCATGGTTAACCTATGGCAGTGGCTTCCAGGGGCAGTGGGTATGGGAGCAGACAGTGCGACTGTCCTCTAAAAATCCAAAAGAGGTGACGTAAGACACCGTGAAAACACAAAACAGCAATGAGAGCAGATACCAGACCACTGGCAAGTCCCCTCTTGACAATGCAATACATGTAATGAAGGAGTATTGCAGGAGAAAGGTGGAGCTGGGTAAAATATTGGATCAGAATTAATGGAAGTCACTTTGCTTATGATAATTGAGTTTAAGTGGTGCATGTTGCACAAGTAAACTTCCGTTAGTATTAAAACTGAAGATTTCCAAATCAGTTAAAGAAACTGTAGCACACTTGGTCAAACCTTTACACATTTCCATGCATGAGAACACGTACATGCTGTCTTCCTATTGACCAATTAACAGTGTGAGTCTCAATCTAAAATTATCTAAAAGCTAAAAAGAATTGCCTTAAAATGTTAACTTAGTTCATTCATATTAAGGTCTTTGGGCCTTTGCTGAAGTCATAGTCCAGTTGTCACCATCAAAAAAGTTTAGCAACGATTTTACAGCTCTAGTCTCAGGAGACCTTCTCTGAGACTACCAGTGTCAGCAGCATCTCATCTGTAAGTTTGCTGTGAACCATGTTGCTCCTCTCCGTCTCAAGAACTGTGGAAAACGTATGTGAATAATTTTGGGTTAAAACTGTTTCCTATCGTACTCTTCTTCCATGTACTTGCCAACATGCCAATGATCAGCATGCTGTTTACTCCCTGATTATACCAGTTACAAGCTGGGCACACTTCATATGTTGTGCAGTGCGGTGTTTCAGTGGTACTTGCTAACTAGTAATTGATAGTGTCACCGAAATGATAGTGGTTTTTCTTCATGCGCATACTTATCAAAGGTTCTTTGTATTCACAGATGAATAGTCTCCTAGAAATGAAATAAAACCTGCCTGCTGCATTACTTATGAGGCATTCTGCCATCTCAGTAGGATCTCTGACTCTCAAAATGCTTGCAGTGTCTAATAATTAGATTTGGATAATTCTTTCTCTTCCAGGCATCACGTTTTATTTTAGCAAGTATTTCCCTCCATAGTCGTGCTGTTGAAATTTTGAATTAGGAGAGATACAAAAAAAGCATGGGGGGGGGAGTTGGGGGGAACCCTTAAAAATGCTCCTTGGGGTGTGGAGTCTGCCTGGGAAGAAAGAAGTGTTACAAACTTCCCCGTTCTTGACATAGAGTTGCGAAAGGAAATTAGCTCATTTGTAATTTCAGGCGGTCCCCCCATCCCAACACACACACGCCGTTAATAATGAGTTGAGAGGAAAGAGATCCAGCGTGCGCATCCGCTCAAATAGAGCGTGCACTTAATAGTCCTGCTCATTCCGGGCTCCCCAAACCTGCACGCGCTGCCTGCGGGGACCCTGCCGACGCTCGGCAGCCGGAGCTCTCGGGCGCAAGGATGCCATCACCCCCACGCGTTCCACAGAATCCTTCCTGAAAAGAATAAATTAGGCTAGAAAGCCACTACGTGATTAGGGAAGACAATGTGATCTCGCTTAGACAGCGACAAGGTACGAACGCTCAGCTGCCGTGCAGGTTCCAGTAAATCCTGGTGAAAACACGTATATTTTCATGTGGTCAGACGTTACAGTTGTGGGTGCAAAGTCTCCTCGAATCAAACCTTCAAAGGTGTTCAGGTCTAACACCCGCCAGCGTTTGATTCGATGAGTTTCCAGAGATCGGTCATGTGCAGGTGGAAAGGGGCAACAAAAATGGGCAAGAAAATGCTGCCTTCAGCTGTGGCAGGGGGATTGGGTTTTGGGGGTTTGTTTTGAGGTGGGCAGATAGTCTGTGTGTATCTCAGTGGGAATATCTAGGTTGTTTTCTTGTTGTGACAAACTGGTATTTCAGTGTATTTATCAACTGTGAGGGTGGGTTTTTTAATTATTTTTCAATTTTTAATTTTTTGTTTTTTAATGAAAGAGCTAGATTTTAAAGTAGCAAGTGTTTGGTATTAAATTAGAGGATACCAAACACGTTGGACTCTCTAATGCAGTAAGCCCTCCATACTCCTGTAAAGTCTGCCAAATGTGGTGCACATAAGGAAGAATTTTATAGATTAAAATTTACCTATTTTCTTCTGTCACAAAAGTTGCCATCTTGGCTGTGGGGTTTTTTTCCATGCTGTACAAACCAGAAAGGCTGTAAGCGAAAACTAGTTTACAGGGGCAGGCAGCCTGGCTGAGACAGTGAATATCCACTGGGAGCCCTGAAAAATAGATTTACAATGACCAGAATAAAATTGCAGGGACCATCAATCTTCACGCTTTAAGACAGAGATTGGTCACCAGCAGGGGTCAGAAAGTAATTGATAAGGATTACTATCAGGGCTTAGCATTATATAATTTGATGCACTCTGGGTGCTTTATTCTCTTGCTCAGAATAGAGAATAGTTTTTCTATACGGATTCCTGTTACGACATTGCAACTTCTCTTTGTGTTTGGAAAGAAGCAGGGAAAAAACGTGGAAGATGTCTTACAGGAAGAGAAAGCAAGCAAACAGTTATTGACAAGAGCAAGCGCAGCCAACCTGATCTCCTCATTTTTTTTAATTCTATTCCATTTAATGCAGACAGCTTTTGTCTTACCGTTCAGTTGTGTATGCGAATGAACTATTAAGTTCAGGAAAAAAGAAAACTAACTTAATCAAGCCTACTGGTAAATCTACATATAAAAACCATCCAAAATAAACACATAAATAAGCACATTAACCTAAACTCTGGACAAATCACAAATGTGTTAAAATAAATAAGAATTATAATGAAACCAAAAATACACACCACTGCATTAGAAGGGAATTCTATTCTTATGATCTTAAAATATCCCTCTAATTTGAACCATAATGCCCTTAATACACAAAGAAATTTAACTCCAGCAGATGTGTTAAATTCGTGTAATGAAAAGAAGCCCCTTTGTGGATTCACCCTTCACTGGGACCCTGTTTCTCCACCCCATCCCAACAATTGATGCAAGTTTCAACCATAACCAACTCAAAGCAAAAAGTGAAAGCCAGCCAGTGCTTGAAGCCAATCATCTGAACAATAGACAGCATGCCACCATATGGGACAGCTCTTGAACATCCTGTTCTTACAGGCTCAGCATGAAAGCCACAAGAAAACCAGTGACTGGAGAGTGTGACTGTTCCCGCAAAGAAAAAGTAAATGTCAATAAACAAGGGTGTCTTCTGTGGGATGTCAAATAGCGATCCACCTGGAAGTGTTAAAAAGGCTGACAACGGGGTTCTTTCACCTTTGCTGTGCCAAAGCTTTTCCCTCTCTGTTTCAAGAAAGACTTTTCCCTCTTGGTTTCAAGAAAGACTCAGATGTGTCTCCTTTCACCCGTCCAACCTTTAAAACAGTCAATATGTTGTGACCTGCTTTAAATACGAACGAGATCTTGTGATTTGCAAAGCGGTGTGGTCACAGAGGTGTGAGGGGAGGAGGAGTGCAGACAGCAGACCGCTGCCCTTCTGGCTGCGGCGTTTCGCTCCCGTGCAAAGCCCCGCTGGTGGCAGATGCCCAGGGAAGGACGTTGCCACACGCGTGGCACCACAGAAACACAGCTCTGCAGAACTCTGGTGTTCCCGTCTCCGAACAGGACTGTCCTGACTCTGCTTTCAGAGGGGTCAAATTTACCCTTCTGAAGAAGAAAAAGCTGCACTTGCAATGCTGGCAGGGCTCTGTGTTTGTGCTCACTATGACACTGGGAAGAGGTGCAGGGCTGTCCTCTGAAGAAAGCAGCTTAAAACCTTCAGATGACGGGAGCTAAAGACGATGTTAACAAAAGCAACTTTCAGGAAATCAATACACTCACTTCAGGCATTTGAAATTACGCAGAAGAAAAAATATAAAGCATGATGCTGTGCCGCAGTGAGTTGTGTCTTCTCAGTGGTGTTGTAATGTGACATTGAGTGTCACTCATGAAGAGTGACCTTCTTGTACTTTAAATGATCCTGGCTTCACGTAAACCAAGGTAACACCATCCAAGCTGCTGAATCAACACCTTTTTTTCCTTAACCAGGGTCCAACTCTTCTGACCTCAGCTGGAGAGAAGGTCTGTGGGACTGGTGTCCTCTGTGGGAGGGTGTCCTCTGTGGGACTGATGTCCTTCGGACTTATCTCCTGCAGTTGAACGGTGAGTGGGGGAGACAAAGGCAGCTCAATGCAAACAGCAACCAAACCCCAATTTTTTCGTTAAACACCATGCATCTCTGTGCACCATTGTCACCCCTGGACTGTATGGCTAGTTTGTCCTGCTCTGCTGTCTGAGCGAGCGGCAGGACCTTAGAGGAGGAGTGGACTGCATTTGGGTGGGAGGGGGGTTGTGGTGTATTTTTGTAATGCTACGTGTGTTTAGACTCAGACATTTCACACAACTGTCACCCTCAGTGTGAAGACTATACCCCACACTCCGTTACGTTCTGTCATTTATGGGTGTCACTGCTGGTTTCTTATTCCAAAGAAGAGCCTTGTGGCTTCACCAGTGAAATCTATTGCTTCTCTTGGAGATTGTCATGTCAACAATGATTACTGAGACCTCTGTGGTCTGTAGAAGATCAACAATGGTAGCCTGAAAGTGCACTTTTAACCACTTTCTGCTTTTGCTTCAGTGGTTAGTTACTCAGCCACTTCATGGTGGCATTTTGGAAATGTCAGCATTAACTCTATAGCCATTTTTATGTTCCTGAGGAATTTCTATGCATTAATAATATTTTGGGGACTGGGGGAAGGATGCAGAGTAACAAATTGTAGTGTGCATGTGATTGGTCTGGCTTTGAAGTCAGTTCTTTCCTTTTTGCATTTCTGAAGTTGCAAATCTTCATTTCTGGATCTGAAACAATGCTTCTCTTATACTTTTAAAAGTATGCCATATCTTTGGTTAAGTATTTTATCTTACTTCTCACTTAAGGAAATAAAATCCTTAAGGACGTTAAACAAATTCCCTGTCACTGGCTAATAAAATTACTGTGCATATATAAAAAAATACGTATGTGCATATATATATACACATGCAATTGTATATGTATGTATTATCTGTAAATTATGTATAAGTATATAAATACATATGCACACAAAGCAACACATACAGAAGTATGTAAACATGTCTGTACATGTGTTTATGTGTATGTATGCCTGTTTAAATAAACACGTTATACACACACTAAGTTACACACACTAAATTCCAGCTCTGCATTGTGATACGGTGCAGTGATGTAGCATTTAAGCCCAGACTCTTGGTAGCGTTATTCCCACGGTGGATAAAATATGCTCCCCAACTTCTGGAGTGTTTCAGTTGGAACAAGACACAGCGTAGGCGCTGCTTCATGACTCTTTCTGTTGGTTTGTATTGAAGAGGTCGTGTATCTTTGGCTTGTGGGGCAATGCCAGTTAAGGAGCAATAGTTATTATTCAGGTGCTGTAATCACTGCAGTTGACGACAATCCCTTCTACTGAGGTTGGAAGTCTCACTGGGAGTATCTGCATGCATAGAATATTTATTTCTGTGCCAAAGTGTGTGAAATCAGTGAGTCTTAGTTCCATTCTGCGAGGCTGGTATAAGATCTTTAAAAAGTGGCAACTTGCCATGAAAAATGTGGCAGGCAGTAAAAAGAGATTTAGCAAAGGCCATTTACCAAGGGAGCAGGGCAGAGAAAACACTGACAAAAGCTGGCGTGGAGGATACCCAGTGAGGCTGTTGGACCCAACCTGGTAGTCATTGCACCCAACTGTTTTTGGGAACCGAGCAGTGCCTAAAGCTACAAATTAGTGGGTACCTTTGTTTTCCTTCTTGGTCTCCCTCACTGTTGATCAGCGTCTGTGGGCAAGACAGTGATGAGTGCTACCTACCCCTCTGAAAAAGAAGATTCGGGCAAGGTGGTAAGTGAGGCAAAGAAGCTGCCTTGCAAAACAGCCGTGTGTTTCAGTGCCTGCTTCTGCTTCTGCAGGGTTGTCAGAGGACTGTTTGTGCGACGAGCTGAGTACCGGGCATGAGCAGTTAGCTCTGAAGATAAAATGCCATGTGCATGAGGTCACTTACTGAAAGTGTGTGTTGCAATAACTGTCTGCGATCCTCTATAGAAAGAGGTTTTTAAAGGGAGCCCACAGTCCGTGGGCAGCTGGGGATCAAATCTCTGCCTCCTCTGCAAAACAGCAGACATAAGGTCAGAAACTCCGGAAATGTAGAAGGGCATTTATGCTGCTTTAAAACTCTCTGAGCTCTGTTTTGAGGTGGAAATTGCCAGAAACTGGGCTATTTCATTATGTAGCCAGTGCTTGTGGCTTGGGGAAGGTTTGTTATTCCATATGTAGCACAAACATCTTTTTCACAAAAAAAAAAAAAAAATTATGCAGGCTGTTTATATCTTTCTTAAGACTGAAGTAGCAGAATTAGCTTGAGAACTGGCTTGGACCTGTTCTGTTTTAGGGCCACACAAATGCAGGGTTAGTGCCTGCCTCTCCTCACCCCATTCCAGCTGCCTGAGGCCATGGGGAATTGATATGGCTGTTTGCTCCTCAGCTTGGACCTGGCTCCGACCCTGCAAAACAGTGCAAACCTGTCTCAGCTGGAGGGACTAGAGAAAGCATGCCTCTCCTTAGCTTCCAGAACATGTCAGGTAGATTAAGGGTCCCCTAAATTGTCCTTAACACTTTGTGACACCAGTAGATCTGCATCACGGGGGGGTTAACAGAGGCTGGACAGCAGATGAGTTCCTGCTTCCAAGTGTAGCTCACCAGTGCAGTTGTGCTGGAAGACTAATCTCTGTGGGGTTCCTCGCTTTCCTTTTTGCAAAAATCAGACCAGTTGGAAGACCCACATGCACAGGTCAACTAACTGATTTCTCCTAAACCCGATTCCCTCGCAAAAGCTTCATCGTTGACAGAGCTGTGCTCTCACCAACACCTCGCAGAGGTTCAGGCATCCCTTTAGCTACCACAAACCACTGGAAATCCTGTCGGTCTCATCCCTCATCTTCGTTTTTTTTCCAGCTGATCCTGTTGCCTACTGCTGGCACTTGGTAAACTGTGCCTTTGCCTTTAGCCTGTTTTGTTACAGAGGAGAATTTTCATGCTTTAATTATTTGGAAGAGGAGAAGGTTTTCCACACATCCATTTAAAATATCAGCCACATAAATGCCTCTGGTATTACAGAAATGGAAGATTTTTGTATAGGACTAAATAAAAAATTTGGATGAATATCACAGCCAGCCAGAGAAGAATGTCATTTAGCTGACTGAGCAAAGACACTAGAGGGATGCTTGAAATAGAGAGGAGAAACTCCCCAAAGTCTGAAATACCACATATTTTTCTTATTTGAAGCAGTAATTCCAGCATACTGGGGCACCCCATTAGCCATACTGTTTGTGCTAAGATTTCTACAGCAACTGCCAGGTTTCATTTCTCATGCCTACAATAAACTCTTGGCATTGATAAACCATGCAGAGTGAGGGCCACAAGGTTTCCAAACCCTGAGCCCAAACAAGACAGCCAGGGAGAAGCTGGGCTGTGATTTCAAAATGAAAGCCTTTTGTTGATTATCTTTCCAGCAAGCAGTTCTCTCTTCAAATAATTTCGTCTGAGTGCAAACATCTAATTTTTTTCCTCCTTAGTTTAATTAATGTTGGTGGAGAGAAATGTGCAGGGCTGAAGTTACAGAGTGGAAAGAATGCAGATAAGTGTCTTCGATCGGTCTCCGCAGCTCTGCTTTAGACCAAAGCAAAGTCGATGCTTTCTCTTGTGCTATCAGTTCAGCAGAGAGTTACAAGAACACGACAGCCCCAACTTTCCCGAACAAGGAGCGGAGCTGTGCCGATTCGTCCCACAAAACTACATGGCAATCAACAAAATAATGTTTTTGCACTTGAGAATGTGTGACTTGATTGATAATATCTAATTTTACATGACTTTTAAACAAAACCAACAGAAAGATATCGAGACTTTTTAGGAGCAGTGGGAGAATGAAAAGCTGAATGAAGAAAATTGTGCTGCACATCATCTTGTCTTATTACTGTTAACGCCAGCAGTCATAATCAAGAGTTTATTGTACAGGGCAATCTGGATGATTAGAAACTGGATTCAAGTTCATAAAAAACATCTTGACATAAAACTCTTTTTTTTTTTTTTTTTACCAATAACACCAGGAGGCAAATTCATCCCCTCCCTCTGCAACCTCTTTTAATTCAGTGGAATTATAGCAGAGATAATTTTAGCCAAGTATCGTCAGGATTCTTTTAAAATCATATTTGAAATAAATGTACATTTGCAGAAATATATTATGTCACGATGAAAGGTGATAGGTGATATTGTAAGTTTAGATTGTTCCTTGGTCTACCATTTGTGTATTTGAAACTTGGAAGAACTAGAATGTAAACAGGCCAAAGAAAAGTACAACTACTGTGGCCAGTCAGATTATTTTCTTCTAACCTCTTCTGCAATTACAGAAGAGACTCACTTTCCTTTAGTCAGTTCTCTGAGCTCTGTTGGGGTGATGGTATCAGATACAAATGAATAAATAGGAAGATACTGCTAGAAATTTGGTCACAGAATAAGCTCTATGTATTTCTAGGGACAGCATCAAGACACATCAGAGGGGTTACCCATGAATTTTTCACCATTGTTTCACTCAAAAACCCTCTCACATTGCCTTTCTTCCTACAGATTTTTTTGTCCTCCTGAGTCTTTTTTTCCTGGTTACTCTCATCAAACACTTTTAATCTCTTTGCTCTGTTTTATTCTTTTCCTATCAGGATGATGCTCTGTGCTCGGTTGCATTCCTCACTCCTGGGCTGTTTTTTTCCCACCTTAAAAATAAAATACCTTTCTTTACTACCCTTAAACTGTTTCCTGCCCTGAGCTAAGATGATGGGTCATTTCTCAGGCTGCCTCAGCCTACTTAGGTTGTGACTGCTACCAGCCAACTTGATTTTTTCCCCTCTAATGACTCTGGTGGTTTAGTATTAGTTAAAATCCACTCCTGGTGAGTTTGCCACTTGATAGCTTTGTGGGAACATTGCTGCTGCTCTTCCCCAGCTTAGTCAAACAGCCAAGAGTGAGGGGAAGGACCGAGCGAGCTGTGACTCCACCAAAAGAGAAGCCCCAAAGAGAGAGGTTTGCATGCAAACTTCTGTCTTTGCTTTATGGGTCAATAATGTTGTGTGGTATGATATAGACATGCCATGTGGTTATCCAAGCCTTTGTACTATATATACTGCTATATTAAAAGCTTTTCATTCTTTGAAAATGCAGTCATGTCTGGGGTGGTACATGGGTGCTCTGTAACAATGAATAGCAGCGCAGTGTGACAAGACAGGAAAAGAACAATACGTTGAGAAATATATTTAGAGTGCAACTTGATAATATTGAAAACGAAGTCTGCATACCGTCGTAGACCTCCACATTAGGCTTTATGTGGGATTTACACAAGCTTGAAGTACTTTTCAAATTAAATGGCTGGTCCTATGACATGATGAAAATCACTCTGTGGCACTATCACAGAGCTATATCGTATTCATTTCTGCCCTGAAACCTTCATTCTATGAACAGTAGTTGCAGACACCACAGATGGAGATTAGAATGTGGTGTGATACAGCACATCAGGAACTAGTTAAGGTAACTGTTTTGCAATCTGCAATTTACTCCTGTGAAAAGATCCCATGGCACTTTATCAGAGGGTTGGGGTGTTAGTCCCTGCGTGCTGGATTCATTCCAAGTTTTGCTATGTGCATCTGGATCATCTCTGTCGTTTCAAGTGGATATACTATTCTTCACCTCACATACTCAAAGCTTGTGTATTGTTCCTGTCAATAAGAAGTTGGTATGGATACCCCAGCCAGAGATGATTTTAATCTAAGAAAGGACCGTACTTCTACCAGTAAGCCACAGAGGTTGTATCTCCCAGTGGAAATAGGCATGCTTTATACAACAGATGCAATACTGTGCCTCATTTTGCACCATCCATTTATTAGCAAAACAAATCAGTCATCCTAAATCTCAACTAGTTTCAAAGTAATTTTGTTTTTAAAAAAATTCTTCCTTTTTTTATACTTGAAGATGCAATGCCATATTGCCTTATCTAGCTGAAAAACTATTTAAACAGTTCAATAAAGAGGTGTGCTAGAAAATGTGCAAGTCAGTGTTTTCGCTGCAGAGTTCATCTGGCCCACAGAACTACCTTAAGGCAGGAAGTTAAGTTATATGAGGAGCAGCCCTCAGGCTGCTGCTCTCGTTCAAAGATAAATCTGACCATGGATCAGGGACGTTATTTATATGAGATGACATGTACGGCACAACTGAGATCTTAAATGTTTCTGTTTAAAAACTATGCACTGAATGCCACAGGACACCAGAGGCAGGCAATATAACTTGCATATAACCAAGCTTTTAAAATTCATCTATTGTCAAATACCCAAACCTTTAAAATTCTTCATCTATTGTCAAAATGCAGACCTTCTATGCATTTAAGTAAACTAATTAGTTATTAAGATGAATAACCAGAGTCAGAGATAAAATAGCTGCTGAAAAGTCATAATGCTTGTTTCCAGGACTTTGCTGGATACCATCGTGTTTCTGTAATGCTGAGAACGCGAAGAAATTCTCAGAAACACCCAAGGCTTCACTTAGACTCAACATATACGTAATAATTCCTCTTTTTTTAAGAGCTACAGTGATTGTAAGAAGGTCAAAGGAGAAATGACAGAGTCGGAAAGTAGTGTACAAAGCCTAATAAGCAAACAAAATTCACCTACAGTTTATTTCTTCCTCTCTCAAACTAGTTGTCTTACAACAGAGAGGAGGGCACAGTAACAGGAGGATGGTGGGAGTGGGGAAAAAGAGGATAAAACTAGTTTTATCACCGTTAGCAATCTAGCCAGAGGAAGAGGAGCATATGCTGGTGCAGATATTGCTGCTAAGCAGTGCCCCGGCGCAGATGTGCACCCTAGGAACCTGTGATTCACTGTTTTATGGCAAAGACACTGAAACTCTGAGCCTAGCTCCCATTTGCAAGACAAAAACCGCTTCCATACATCAGGCTTTAATGACTCTTTAGGTCTTCTGCCTGTGCAGGTGCAAATGACTTTTCATGTAGGCCAGCAGCACACTTCCCTCTCTGACTTGCGGTTTTCTGGGGGGTTTGAAATGTGTTTTCCCCTTCGGGAGGGCCCAGCAACTTATTCCTCTTTTGGCAGCACCACGCTGGTTTGGGGATGTGTTCTGGGGGTTTTTGGTTTGAGCACAGCCTGTTTCTGAGACGGCTGCTGCTGTGACGTGTCAGGAGCTGCTCTGAGCTTTCTGATTTCAGAGACAAAGCCTGAAGATGAATGAGGATATAAGGAAGCTTTGCTAAATGCTTTTGGAGCTCTATCATCCCTGAGTTTAGCAGGGTAACGTATTCTTCCTTCCAGTGCCAGCCGTCATATTTCAGCCTGACTCCACAGAAGCCAACCGAGAGATACAACAGGCTGAGCCAACTGAAGCTGTTGCACGAGTGTGTTAGGCGGGCTGATATTTGATGAAAAAAGTTTAAAGGAGTTGCTCACTTAATAATCATAAGTTTTTTTGAGAACATTAAACCTTGTATTGTTATGTCAAACACTTACTGCTGGCTTAATGCAGTAGAGAGATCAAAGTCTAACGCTGGAGTGAGGCTCCTATTTCTGTTTAGGGCTCACAGCGCTGGAGTTAGATGTGAATTTTTTCCAAAAAATGAGCAGGAGTTAGTCTTTTCAAAACACGGTCATGGTAGTTCAGTGTGCAGTATTTACCTAGGCTATAAGAAGACTAGTTTCAGATTTCCATTTGGCTTGCAGGGGTGTGACGTCCTACAGAGCTATGTTTTCTGTCAGCAATGGAGTGTTTGGTGGTGGTATGCAAATCAATTTACGTCTGGAAACTGGATGACCAAATTAATATCTTAGTGTGTTCAAACCAAGTGCCTGGCAGAGCTGCTGTTGCAGTTATATGGCTTCCCAGCCTGGTAACTGGCTTGTGCTTGGGGCAGGTGGGATCCATCTCAACCCGTTCAGATAGACACGTGCAAAGTTCCTCTTAAAACCTAAGCCCATGCGCCTAATTGCAGCATTAGGTCTCATAATGCTTTTAAAATCTGTTCCTTTATGGTCCTCACTTTACTTTTTTCTGGTGTTTATCTTGAGTGATCAGGTGTTAGACACATTGCTGTCAGCTGTGTGTAACTTTCTGGATTTGATTCTGATGCTCTAACATCCATTGCCAGGCATGTCCTGCACAAAATTGCTGTGCAATTTTTTATTATTAAATTCTAAGTGAATTTACATTTAATGTGTTTGCACTCCCTTTTTGTCTGCTTTTCACGTACATCCTAGCAAGTAAGTTTGGTTGCAGAAGTGTTTGCAGAAGCAGCAAAATTTTAAGAGAGAATGAAAAATGTTTGTACTCATCAGAAACCTTGCTCTAAGAAAGATCCTATCTATTCAGGGAGTCGAAGTATGCTGCATAGCCTTTAATTAAACTTGCTCCATTTTGAGGATTCAACTATTCGCAAGCAACCTAACGAACGGGATAGACAGCAGTGACTTTGGGGATCACTGGCTATATCACCTTGCCATCTCCACATCTTATTAAGTGCATTTTCTATGCTGGCTTAGTTCCATCTTAAGGGTGAGAAGGGTTTTGGTTCCTTGTGTTCCTGCTGGGATGCTGCAGCAGTGTTTGAGAACCGCTAATGGTCACGCTGGGGAGAGACAGACAAAAAACACGGGGAGCAGGTAGAAGTTTTAAAGACCCAGACTTCTGCTGCCGTCTTGGCTGTAACTCTTTACATATGGCATCATTAGTGCATAGCACTTGTGTTCAAATCTTTTGTTTTGAGATCCCATTCAGCATGCCCCAGTTGACCATGCCTGGATGAATTTTTCCTCTAAGAAAAAATCAGAGTTTTTTTCCTGTGAACACTCATCTCTGTTTCCAATGAATTTGTTTTCAGCAGCTGTTTCTGCAGTTTAAGCCTTTGGGCCCAGATTCTTGGTCCCGCTTTTTGCTGCTCAGTCCTGGGCTGCCGCGGAGAGCAGTGCAGCAGTTGCTAGCAAACTGTGCAGTATAATAAAGTTCAGAGGATGCAAAAGATCAAAGGGGCCTGAAAAATGACCAAATGTTACTTCTACCTTCACTCAAGAGCTGGTGTTTGTCAGAGTGCAGCCAGCTGAATTTACACTTGATTATCCAAAGGACAAGGCTCTACTTAATAACAGTTGTAGAAATAAATTCCTGTTCATCACACCTAGTATATTTGTATGGTGAGACAGTCATCTGAATCTGAATTTAGTCTGATGCACGTGTGTGCTTCCATTTTTTTAAACTTCAGATTGTATTTCCGCTAGCTTGTCAAGCTTGTTGTGCCTTCAAATGTTTCATGTCTAACGACACAGTACACAACAGCACTTCTCTAACTTCCTGTAACGATCATTCAGATACCATTTTCATTGAATCCAAAAAAGGAGACAGAACATTTTACCCATTCCTGAGCAAAATCCTCCCTCTCTCAGTCTGCTCTTTCCTCTGTCTCCACTTACAAGGCTTTGCTTTATCATTGACACAGGTAGATAAATTTGTTGTGGAATTCTCCACATTTTACAAAAGTGACAAGTTCCGTATGTGGAAAAAAAAGCAGAACCTTCTCCAGGCTCCAGACCTGAGACCGTCTCCTTTCCAGAGCTGTCAAATCATCCCAAGGTGCTGCAGTTTATCAAACAATTTCCTCTTTAGTCTTCATCAGTATCAGATGCAGGAAACCAGCCAGTGTTTTCTGTCTTATTGGTTTAAATTAAAAAGTAGAGTTTCTCATGATTGTGTAGAAGATCCATTGAATGGTTCATATTAAAATGATGTTTTGGCAAAGAACTCAAACTTACCTATGGATGCTCGGTGTGTGCTTTCAGTCAAACATGAAACTTTTGGCACAACTGCTTGCACGTTATTTTTCATGCCACGATATCATAACACTGCAATAATACTTAAATGCTGACACAACAGAAAACATTGCCAGTTTGGACTCCCAGGCATTGGCAAGCTCTTTGTTATATTTGCAACCTAGCACTCTGTGAGCTTCACAAAAATGTTCATCGCTTTCAATGGAGGTGGAGGGAAATGAAAAAAAGAAACAAATTGCTTTACAAAGTGTTGAGTTGGAGAGGCTAAATATCACAACAAATGGATGATCTGCCTCACGTCAGAACCTTTTTCTTTCTTCCTTTCCTTGAAAGCGCGAGGTTTTTCACTGGATTTATCTCTATAGGTGCAATCTATTTCCATTCCACCATTATGTCATCTATAATTTAAATTTATGAGACAAAACTTTAGGCTTGCCAGGGGAGCAGCTGGAGCGTTCTATTCCCTTTGCCATAGAAAATGTAGATGTGCTGAACGTATTGTGTCTGACAAGCCCCACTGAAAGTTCTCCTATTTTTTCTGACAAATATCCATCAGCATGTAATATTTATTCTTCTGTTTTAGTTTCCCTGCAAATAATTGACGGTCCCTCAGCAAGCAGTGGGTTTCCTGACACCTGTACAGCTTTCCCAAGCTCACATCAGATGCTCTGAAATGGAGGCTTTCATAGGGCTAATGGATAAAATGAATGAAGCAGATGCAGTCAAATGTAGAGAAACAGATTTTTCTCCTGCATTGCTGGAGTTAGCATTGCTCCACAATGACACCTTTATGTGACATTTATTGCAGGTACAAAAAGACTTTTCAGATTTTTTCACTTCTTGCATTTTATGGGTCAAAAAACTGTTCTTTGCAGTATAGTTGTATAGTTTAAGTGTACTTACGCTTCAAAGTTTAATTTTACTAATGTAGACAATATCACTGATGCTGTCCTCTATTACCCCCTTAAGCTAATATTTTCAAGGGTGACTAGGCATTATGTGGTTTCGGTTCCTCCAACAGCAGGAGACATGTTGTGACACACAATCTTCAGAAAACTTTACCTGAAAAATCTGAAAATCAGGTACCGCTTGGGAACTTCCCAGCTTGGTTGCCCCAAAAAGAAGCCCCTCCCATCACTTTTGGCCACTGCAGTGACTGAGGTGACTCATGAAAGCCTAAACATCCATGTAGCTCCCCAGGATGGGGCCACATGTGATATCAGAAGTGCTGGTGAAGCTGGTGCACCACTGAAGAGCACAGAACTATCCCTGCTCTTCCCAGGGAAAGGTAAAAAAATGGCCAAGCTGCTTTCTGGTCCTGCCACAGTTGCTGCAAGTCACGATGTAAGCCGCTGAAACAGCACCGCTTGAATTTCTGGGCGCCAGAATTGTGTTTGCGGAGCGGGTAGCATAAGAGATCTTTGTTGCAGAGAAGTTAACGTCCTTAGTGATTGTTTCTTTAAATGTAAGTGGCATTTTAATAAACTCTGTAATAAAGGTACTCAGCGCACTGCCAGTATGGCAATTACTGATCCTTTTGGGGACAAACCCTACATTATTGTCAGCAAATATTGCCAATAAGTTTTTTTAGGTGTTTACCTCTGTACTTAACCCACACAGGTGAACGTGTCCCTTGTAGCCATGGTGGCAGTTCCTGCTTCCTTAGGTCATCATCTTCCTTTTAGCTCTGAAGGTCCCACTAGGTGAGGTGTGTAAAAACGATGCAACAAGAATTAATTTTATGATTGTTATTTGTTTTACTCTAGAGATCTCAATGAAAAAGCTTAACCTTGATTGCTGCGCTCCTGCACTAGCCCCATGCAGCAGTCAAAGGGAATTCCCAGTCTGTACTAAGGAGAGAAGCACAACGTCCCAGAAATCGTGGAAAATGCATTCCCAAGGAAATCAGGTATGATGAGAAGAGGGGCACAGTAACAAGGCTGTGAACAACGTGATCATCTTTATGGATATTTTAAATCCATGTCTGTCTTTTTTAGGGGTTGGTCATTGCTTTATTTTGCTGTTTCGTTCGTTCTAACAGGGTTTTATCCACTTCTAGCCATTTTTAGGAGCTAGCATGCTAGTAAGTATGGAGTAATATTTTTTATAACGTTGTTGTTATGAGATTAAATGGTTTTTCTATTAAAAGTAAGTCTAGAAAGATACTTGGCCCGACTTGGCTAAAATCTACAAGGGATGAGGTTGAAGAAGATTTGTTCCAGTTGCCACCTGCAGTGGGATCAAATGTAGACAACTGGATCTATAAAATATTAGAGGGTAATACCACCCAGCCATCCAGCCCGTGGCTTCTCATGCACAGTGACTGCTAATTAAGCTGAAAGAAAGGTGTTTCCTTTGTTTATCATCCCGAGGGATGAGGTATCTTTGGGTCACTTTGTGACTCATAACTCATTCAAGTACTTGAACCGGATGGTTGTATGGTTCAAAATCAAATAACCACTGTGACTCAGCCATGGTGGAACAACTGAGAACAGAGAGGATGGCCCTGACCATGAAGGAATTGAGTGTTAAGGTGCATTTAAGAGCATAATGTTTATAAGGGTCAGTGGCCTCACAGGAACCTTTTCTACTATGACTGAAAAAAAAAAAAAACAACCCAGCCAAAGTTTCTGAATAAATGTAGCTTAGAGACATGCACTGTTTTCTGATTTTGGCAGCAAGATGTCGAATGTTCAGGAGGAGATGGCCTGGAAAAGGCAATGTCCCAAGGCAGAGCAATGAATTAGACTTAGTTGTGATTTTTCTGTCTGCATTGCAGAATGAATTGACTTCACTCTCCACGCTCAGGAGGGAAAGTGGTCTTTTTCTGCACCAGCCCCAAACATTCGCATTCAGAGCAGCTATTTCTTTTGTTACTGGGAAGTGAAAAGGCAAAGCTTTTTCCGAACATATTCACAGTCGGTTCTCAGGCAGAAATGAGCTCTGTGATTTTTAGTGCTTTGGATATTAGGATAATTATCAGAAGCTAATGAGTTTTTAAAGGTTTCTAACGTGAACCTATGATTTTGGAATGTCTCTCCTGTCAGAATCTAACTAGGTTACAGACAACATGACATGATCTATGGCCCATTTCTACTAATGACTAAAGCATGAAGGTTCAGCCTCCTATGAATAACGCTTCTCTACACCCATGATGGGGAGGAAGCTTTGGAAATCTGAAATGCAAGGGTCATGCACAGTTGCAAAATTGTTTCAGAAGTTTGTGGGAAGCTACAATAACAACAAACAGGTAATCTCTACCTGTGTGATAACATGCTTGTCAGCATTCAACAGTATTGAAAAGTGTAGTTACCGTGAGCAAAATTCAAGACAGGGAACTGGATGGTTTCAGTTGTCTTTCTTTTGAGAACTGGCTCATGCTGATACTAAGTGAAATCTGTTACCATTTGGTTTCTTAATACAAAAGAAATGGGCCAGTGGGGTCAGTCCACTCCTTACTGGACATGTACAGGCATCGCAATTGCAGTCTTCCTAAAATGTGGCACCCTGGCTGACGATCTCAGCAGGAAAAAAAAATGTGATTTACTCTCCAGTTCTTAGGTGTTTTTCTCCTGAACTGGGGCTGAAGCATCTTGAGAGTGTCTGGGAGAAGAAAGATGCACTGCTGGTGTCTCTTTGTAAAAGTGAGTATGTGTGCGACTTCAGTCTGGAGTGCTGTCAATTTTGTGCCTATTGAGAGTATGCTTTTTCACTAAAAAAAGAAGAAAAAGGAAAAAAAAAACCCTTAGGTAATGGAACAGTCAGAGTAGAGTCTCATCCATTATCTCTTGAACATCTCTTGAATTTTGCCACCTTTCATAACACTTGAGGAGTGTTGCTAGTTACAACTCAAAAGATACTTAATGCTGTGCCTTGCTGGTATTCACCTTAATTATTGCACTGACAGTGTTTTTGTTAACCGTGAGTTATGAAATGACAAAATTAGAACCAAACCTCATCCTCTGTCACACTCACTAAAACAGCAGAATAATAAAGTGTAGAATACCTTTCCATGTCAGGTACCAGCATATGATTGCTCAAGCTCTGTTCATTTCTGTAGCAGTGCATATAACATATGAAGTGAGAAAAACAACTGAGAAACAAAAAGAAAAAATGGAAAAGAAGTATATTCTTCTCCACGATAGTTTCAGTTTTGAGGAGGGGAGGCCAAACAAAGTGGTCAGCAGGAGTGATTGCACACCAGATGTGTCACAAATACATTCATTCTGCTTCATTCATTAAAAAAAAAAAAAAGAGAAAAAAAAAAAAGGAAAATCTTTCTCTATAGAAATGTTCAAAACTCATCCAAGCTGAATGTAACCTATATACATCCATGTAATCTATCTATATTGGACTGAAGTTCTTTGGTGCTTTGAGACTCCATTACGTTGCATGTGGTTTCCATTCTCTTGTTTTTATAGCTTTTTGGAATTTATTTTAGATCTTTTGAGACCTCTAACCATTCCCTGGCTAGCAAGATGGGGTTTCAGACTGTTCAATTTTTTTCAGAGCTTCTTATTTCTTGTAGCAATTCTTTCTGTGTTTAATTCGGTGTTAGACTTAATATTCTTTGATTCCAAGCATTGCATCATTAACTAGACTAGTTTTTCCTTTTGCCAGCATGTACTAGTCCTCTAGAAATAGTGCTATTTCTTAATAAAAGACAGTTTCAATTTTATTGGTTTTGTTTTTTCTGTCTTTATTGTGGAAATTTTTCCCAAATTTTTATTATTTGATTGCATTGTTTTTGATGAATTGTGGTATGGTATGTTTTAATGGTTCAATTTTTTAAAATGTGCATGGAGTGAGGGGAAGTATGGACCAACTCTTACAACCATAATATTGCTTGGCAGATTTCATCAATGCTTCCACTAAGAAATTTAATAGGCCATGGAAAATAAACACAGAATGAGACAGACCCTGCCATAGGCAGGACCCAGTTGTGGAAGTAAATTCACATATAGTCTCACTGAAGCCACCAAGGCCAAATCAGAAACTGTGTGTAAGAAGATCAAACAAAGGCTTCCTTACAATCAGTTGTATTCTTTTAGGTTATTTGCCAATCTCTTGGGGAATCTAAGTTTGCATAACTCACACACCAAAGAGATGAAAAGAGTTATTCCTGGAAGTAATGCTGAGCCTTCTTTAACTTACTATTTCTTACTATTGCCAAGTTTTACAGTTTTGGAATTTTTTTAATCATGTTTGCTTCTGCTGGTTGTCTGGATTGTGAATTCAGACGTACTTTAGCTACGTTAAACAACTGGAGGAAAGGAAACTGCATTTCAGTAAGGGGGGTGACACAACTAAGGCGGTGGCTAAGCTGCATCATTCACCTAAATCCTTTCTACCCTTATAATTCTCCTGCTGTTGCGGTTGGAGGAATGAACTGCGTTTTGTGTATATCAGCAGAAAATAACAGTAGCCCTCTTCCTTGCACAACTGCTCTGGCAAGTTTGGTGCGTGGCGCAGAGCCAGGTCTCTGCCATCCCTTCTCCTTTAGGATGATGTGCTCCGTTTGTGGATGCAGCAGCAGTACCGACCCGCACGTCTCTCCTGAACCTAAGATTTCCATCCTAGGCTCAGGGAGTTTTTCTGCTATAAGTTCCCAAAAAGGCACAAATATTTGCATTAGGAACTCCTCCAAAGACTGGAGGGCTTGAACTGATGTGACTGGCATTTTCTTTGATATCCACCATTTTAGGTTTAAAGGCACAAACCCAGCTGGCATTTAACAACTTATCACTGAGCAGCTGAGCTGCGGTAGCGATTCATGTTCTGTAACCCATGGCAATTCAAAATGAATCAGTTTTGCTTACTCACCAAAATGGGCCACACTTGAAATTCATTTAAACTTCCCTAAAGCCATCTATGAATTCAGTAGGACTAACTGCAGGAACATGAACTGCTTGGTGACAATAGATATTTGCTGGGTCTGATCTACAGTTGCTGCTCGTGCAAGAAAACTTCATGGCAGGTGAAGTAGATATGGTGCTGTCTTGATGTACATCCTCTTTCAGTAGAAATAATCTCTTTAAGCAAGGATCACACATATTTATTTGCATCTCATACTTGTGTTGTTTTACAGATCAGTGGAATATAAAGTCAGATACTTAATTAGGTGTCTGTACTGCTGAAGAGGAAGCCTGTACTTATTTTATGGATAGCCTGTATAGTGGTGCACTACATCACATGGATGACTGGGAATCAATGTTTCCATGTGGTGATCGCAGTGCCAAGTACACTAGTTAAACAAAAATTGCATGCTGAGACTGACCATTATATGGCAGTTTTGAAATGAAGCATGAGCTTTCTGCTCATGAGATGAGGCATCGGTTTTCTATTAGCCAAGCACACATCAGCGGCCATAAACAAACAAAGATGAGTCACTGCAAATTAAGTGGAAAATCTGAAACTGAAAGCTCTCTGCATCAAGCTGATTTTCTAAGGGTCAGATTCTGGCCAGCCCCAGCAAGAATTCTCTGAAAGGGGCAGGATGCATTCATCCTTCCAAATTTACACCCTTGCTTGACCCCACAGGGCTTCCCCACAGCTGCGTTCCAGCACATGCGGTGGAGGCCACGAAGGGCATTATTTCACATCACTGCAACTTCTGTTCCCATCAGTTTGTGAGGAAAAACTTAACATTCTTGCCTTCCCTGCTTGGTGGTGTATCTGCGAGCAATGGATGTAGCATGCAATGCGATGTTGATGGCTAGCCAGGATATCCCATAATTAATAGCTGCCACAGACACCGTGATGAGGCTGCTTCTACAACAATCTCTACAGATTTGCTTGTTTTCTCTCTGCCACTGTAATTTCAATGAGTCTCCAGCTCAGGAGCTCCTGGATTTCATCCATTTGCTCTCTCTGCTCGTTTTAGTGCCTCCGGGGAGAGGGTGAAGAACCTCTCTGGTTGGAAGCACTCCCCCAGGACCATGGGGCTTTTCCGAGGGAGAGAGTTACCACCACTCGACACTCGGGAGCCAGCACGGTTCCTGAAAGAGCACGATTGCTGCTGCGTAAATGCCGTACACGCAAACTTGCCATTGCCCGCCGTGTACGACCACTCTGCACTTCCAGAACCCTTTGTCTTATCTGCACTTCCAGAAAAGTCACTGCTCACCATCGTTATCTTCTTCAGGTTCTCCATCGTACTCTCTTGAAAATTGCTGCCTATTTGTTCTCCTTCCTAACAGAGCAGAACAATTTGCCCAGGCTCTGGTAAAACAGCAATGACTGAGATTTTCCAGAGGCATGTTTCAGCCAGGGTTTTATTTGCCTAGTGCCCACTGTTTACATTCTTACTCCAAGATTATCTGCAGACATTGTTCACTGATTTTTTTTTTTTTTTTTTGGATGGTGGTGGCAGCGAGGGTTTGGAGTTTTTTACAGCAGTGCTTGCAAAGCAGCTCCTAGGACAGCAAGCCCTAGCATGGTGTGCTCATCATGCATATATTTAGCACCCTAATCTCTGCAACCAGTGCTTGTTATACTTTTCTTGACGTTTTCTGGTATGCTTTTTGACATCTGCTTGTAAACTCCTGCAGCCTTTTCAACCCTGATATTCACTTGTTTCATCTGATGTTGTTTTCATAGTTTTTAGATATGCAGATTCATTGCTTTCCTTCCAGTCTTGGCTGCTCAGTCATACAGGGACAGTCAGTCCTGCAGGCTTTTTTGTTGTTACTCAGTCCCAAAGTCTTTACAGAGTCTTTTGGGAACAATGTGCTTCATTGGTATTTTAACATTACGGTACTTTTCCTTAAAAAAAACCCAACCCAACCCAAACCAACAACAAACTTCAAGTTATACCCTAACCTTGTGCTCTGAGGAGCTGTAAGGACACCAGATGTAGAGTCCTGTTTTCCTACATAATGACAATGTCATGGCATATTGTCAAAGTAGGAGGGATGGTAAAATATTCTTTCGCAACCTAAGTGGTTGGATGAATGTGGGTTTGTGTGTCCTGTGGCAGTACCTCTTGTCAAAAGTCACCCTTTCAAACCATGGAAAACGGCAGCAAGTGTCATGATTTTCTGACATCACATGTATCAGATGTCCCTTTTTGCCCCTTTCTTCTCCCTGTTGAAGGTAGTGGAGCATTTTACAGTTCTTCCCACTAGCATGCAGGTCTGTGCGCCTTGTGCACAAAGCAAAGCACAGCTTCTCTCTTTAGCTGTACGTCTAAGCACAGTACTTATGTGTGCAAATATTAGGAGGCTAACAAGAAAAACCTTTGAGATTTTGGATAATTCTTCGCATGTGATTCTCAAATTACTCTGAAGAAGTAAACCATTAAGCATCACATTCAGATAAAAAATTCACAGCAAATGTTTTGACAAATCTGTTGCCTTTTCTGTTTGAGATCTATCTGTGAAGAGATTTTGCATTTTTTCTCCTTTGTTACTGAAAATTGTTCAGCCATGATGTGTGTAAAAGAAAAGCATCACCCCACGAATCCTTATAGTACTATTTGCTAAAATTGCTCATGCTTACAGTTTTCTCATTCACTGCCCACACTGTAATTGGCCACATGGCACTGCTCCTGCCTGTGTACCTTTTTGCAGAACAGGAGGATGGGTTGGGTAAGTAATTTTTGTCAACATATGTACGACACAAATGTATGTGAGTTTCTGCAATGCTGCCTGCGTGCACATTTATGCAAATACGTATTTGTGAGCTAGCTTCCATCATTCATGCAAATCCATAAGTATGCAAACCAGATAGCTCCTGGACTAATATCCAACTGAATTCCCATTTTTTAATTAAATAAAAAAAAAATAATCAAATACTAACAGATCTGCACCATTGTATACGCTAAACCAGATTCTCTTCTCAGTTAGACGGGTCTTTGGTCACATTACTGTCAGTTTAGAGCAATATAACTCAGGTTTGTGTTGGCTTATAATATTTAGAGCGCAAATGAAAAACAATCAATAGTACTGTATTTTTAGTTATTTTGCTGCATCAAATGTCCATAAAGCATTTGGGAACTGAGGTCAAAATATTCATATGCTCTTATCGCTAAAGAAAAGAAGAAAGTAAGCTGCTATTAACTATTGTGAGGAAGTTATATGTCAACTAGAGATCACTGTATTTTGCATTACCATATTAATATAGATATTAAATTAACACAGCTCTGCAAATTATAATCCACTTCTGAACACTGGATTTCTATTTTTTTTACTTTGTTCTAGTACTGCTATTTGATATTGATCATGAAAGGCTTGCTAAAACAATCAATCAGGAGAATTTTTAATGAAATTATATAATACAATATATTTTAGATAACCTAATATCTAGTTACTTGTTGCGTATTGTAAGTTAATAAGTAACTGCAAAACATAATATTTCAATTATACTTTTAACACCTGTGGTTGGAAAGGGGCAGACCTTGTATAGTGCCTAAAATTCACAGGCTTTTTCTCTCCCTTGAAAAATCTACCATCATCACCTCTTTTCTGGTTTCATCAGTTTACTTTCGGCAAATTTACAAGAACCTCATGTTCAGCGCTCATGTTTGCTGTCTTTCAGAGGACTTACCACCACCCACCCAGGGCGAATTCCTGGACCAGACTGTGCTACAGACACGCTGACTTTAGGCAAGTGTTAAGGAGACTGACCCACTGGTTTTTGCTTTATTAGGAGTCATCTGTGTGCCTATGAATTTTTCACAGCCTATTCTAAATGGAACACATCTCCAGTAAAGCCTGTCTTATAGTCACACTTCGAAACTTGGTGTTCAAATGGGATCAAAATTAGGCAGAATGAGTTCATCTGTCTGTCTTGATTACACTTCATTTTTTTCCACAGACACCAGGAAAGAAGATCTCAGTTTTAATGTACATTCAGCAACAATTGCATAGAATATCACAGAACTGAAAACTAATGATTTTTGAGGCATAAGAAACAAAAGCATAAGCAATTGGGAGCAAGTGCCCTGTGAAACATATGTGATCTTGCAAGGTTTTCCTTTTTTCTGTATGCTTCTGCACATCAGCAGTATTTTAAAATAAAAAAAAAAAACAGTAGTCTCATCCTGTTCTTTCCCTGTCAAAAATTACAAGTGATCTGAGAACCTGGTCCTGTTCTACACAGGTAACTTTTGTCAATACTGGGCATACTGTTTTTCTTCTCCTCTTCAGAGGTGTTTAAAAATCCTCATGATTTTTTTTCTTTTAATTTTTTTCTTCCTGGTGCAAGAGCTGTTTTCAATAAGAAGGAAGAAGTTACAGTTTTTTTCCTATTTCATAATGACGGATATTTTTACAGTATGAGAAAATATCTGTAAACAACGACAGTTCAGACCTTACTGTATTGTTTTAAGGTAGAGGTGGGGGAGGCCAAATGGAGAACTGATTTGCTACAGAAATTGATGTCTCCTTAGATCTGTAAACATTAAGCTAAAGTACTTGACTTCCTGAGGTGAAATAAGTTACTTCCAGCAGTTGCTAAGATATCATTAATAATCATACGTGCAATAAATAACAACATGCGAATTAGCTCCTAAGAGATATATGGCTGCAAATTGCAGCAACAAATCACCGCGTGTGTAAGAGAATGATCATTACTCCAGTGTGTACAAAAGCTGTTTTAACAACTGTATTCTTTATGGCGAAGCTCACCCTAATTAGCCTTTCAGATTCCCGAGGGAAACGTCTGCAGAGCATTTGACATTGTGATGTTTGATCTAGCAGGGGGGAAGGGGGGTTTGATTCTAAACCTAGAAAGCGCGGGGCCACGAGCTTAGCTTTCAATTAGGTCACTTCTATTAGTGGGGGTGGGAAGTAAATAGTCCTTTCAGGAAAGTAGTTTGGAAGTAAATGAATAATTAATCTGTTCGGTATATGTAAATTTTTCACAAGGTAGCTACTTAGTGCCAGGACCATCTTCTTATTAACTGCATGTGCATAAGTACACATGTGTGAGCAGTAAAAGATCAAGGCTGTATTTCTTTTTCTTCTGCTAGCTCTGTAACAGTGAGGTTTTCCTGTTCACCTACTCCGCTAACAAGCGTTGGAATTGTTCAGGAAGCCGCTAAAATAATGCGGTAGGTCAGGTTTTGCTAAAGCCGGTTATCAGGGAGGCTGAGGCTGGTGCTGATACAGAGCCAGCCAACCCCCGCCAAGGTCCTGCGCTGGAGCCCCGCAGGCAGCGAAGTGCCTGATGGTTGGACACCCCAAGGGCTAAATGGCTAAACTCTAGGTGATTTGTTTCCCAAAAGAAAGCCTGAAAACCAGTGTTGAATGTCTGAGCTTGCATGGGAAGACTGAGGTGCTTTAAAAGAAGGCAACCCACATCACTCCATATGTTGGACAACCTGAGCAAATGGGCACCTAAAAAAACGGTGCCTCTCCTGCAGATGGTATATTTCAAACAGGCTACTTCCAGGGCTGGCTCTTTTTGCAAAGCACCAACACATTTAGCAAACAGAGGGAAGACAGTGATGGTGGGAGGGAAGATGCCCATGTGTTGTGTGACAGCTGTTAGTGCATCGCTCAGCGAGCAGGATGCCGGAGCTCACACTGATATTTCCAGCAATCTTAGGAGAGCGGCCAAACAGCAGGCTCAGGAAGATGGGGTTAGAACATAAAAAAAGAACAGGATTTAAGTTACTTTCTTTTTCTTTCTTTCTTTTTTTTTTTTTTTTTTTTTTTTTTTTTTTTTGAGAGAAAGACCTTCCCTACTGGCTCATTGAAATTGCAACCTGCCCTTTTATTCTCATATGTTTTATAGAGAACCTAGAAACCTTTATGGAGCTATAGATTCTTCCATGATTGCAAGTTACCTGGTGTCTTTTTGTGGATTTAAGCCTGTATTGGATACCTATGTAGTATCCAGGGAGTGATTTGAGACAGCAGTGTTATTTGCTCGGGAGTTCCAACCGTAAAGCCATGATCCTGGTGTTCACAATTATCTTTGACTAAACAGATTTAAAAGTCAAAGAGAAATCATTTGGTAAGGCATGCACAAATAAATCGGCACTTTTTTTTAAAAGGAAGTATTAGATAGGTTTGCTGCCGTACTGGTAGCTTACTGCTCGTTACAGAATCATATTTCCGAGAGTAAAAAAATTACATGTTTTCACTGCATGCCCCGACAGCTCCAGCTCTAATGAGAGCAGTTTTTAAAAATTCTTTCTAATAGGTTGACAGCATAAAATGATGCTAAGAGCTTACAAACTAAGGAAATGCAGTGCAGTCTGCTTTTGTTGCTTATTTGAAATAACTCCTTATTCTGGAGAGAGAGAGACCATGTCATGGAAAACATTTATTGTAGTTTAATCATTCTCATGATCAAATTGACCCAGCTCCCACTTCCCAACCCCCCGCCTCGACATCATCATGGTTTATATTTATTTATTTTGATAAAGAGCTGATGCAAACTTTGAAAAAGGTGTGGGAATCGTATTTTCATATTTTGATGTCATACAGTTTCTTTAAAAGGTATGTGTTAAATGCCACAACATATACGTATATGTCCCTTGTGCCTTTATTTTCACTGAAGGTGGAGGGACCTAGGATATTTAGGGAGGACCTACAGAGGAAAACTGATGTAGTTGAAATGCAAGCATTGGCACTCTTTGCATAACAATTATGGAGTCATTCAATAGTTTTTCTTTTTTGCCCTCTGTTGTGTTATGAAGTGACACAGCAATGTAGATTAAGCGGGTCAGTGGCTGCTCTGGAGATGTAGTTTTGATCCTATCTTTAGTTCATGTTTATGAAATATGCAATGTATTTGCCCAGTGAAAATGTGATAACTTGTAAATTCATAAGTCTGTTGTAGTGTAAGGCATAAATCTGGCTGCTGGGGAGGGACTTATAGGTAGGCTTGAGAGAGTATCTCGGCTAGGGATTCATTCCTGAGAGTGTTGGGTTGTAAGGCACTGATCAACAAGCACTTCAGTATGTGCACAAGTCCCTTTGAAGCCAGCCAGACTCAACACATACTTAAGTGCTTTGCTGAATAAAGGTGGGAACTAGTGTGTTTAGCTTTTAGCACATGCTCAAGCATTTTTGTCTAAACCAGGGACCGAGTCGCATAAAAAAAAAAATTATACACACATGCACTGGCACCACATGCTAGACAGTTTATGAAGAGTAAGTTTTTCCACAACAGAATCAGCAGTAACTATTATTAAACGCAGTCATGTCAATAACGCGTAACATGGATCTGTAAGCCAAGTGGAAAATAGCTCTTGTGCTCAGCGATCTGCTCTGACGGGAAAATGGGACTCCCCAACACCAAAGCAAAGTGGAGGCTACAGAGTGAAACTGATAAGTGGAAAACGATAGCAATAAAAATCCATATGCTTTCTGGAGCACATGTGAATATACATGAAGCTTGAAAGCATGTTGATTATAAAAAAAAAAAGTTTTTTGGTTTTTTTCCCTTGACTTGGCCCTTTTGGGTGATTGCTGTTTTTCAAGGTGTGGAAAGAAAATCTGAGGGGTTCTTTGCTAGGGTTTTTTTGCTAGGCCTCTGGATAATGTCCTTGCTTGTCCTTTCCGTTGTTCTTTTATGTGTCAGCAATTATTGACCTCAACCTTCATTTTTGATGAGCTGTATAGAACATTAATAAATGATGAGAAAAAAAAATGTTGTGGTGCATGAGAAAATCACCTGTATTACAAATAAACTGTTCGCTTTGAGATTGCCAGCTATTTTTACATTCAGTGCTCTAAGTGTTTAAACACGGTAGTGCTTAAAATGAAGTAGTGAAATGAACAAGAAAATCCATTAACAAATGGGTTTTTGTTAGAAGTGGATAAGAATACTGGTACTGTACTCAGGACTGGTAAAATTTGAGTGGGTAAAAGTGTAAAAAGTGTAAAGATTTCATTAGTGAAAACTTTAGACATATTCGCTATGCTCTGTTTTTAAATAGAGGATTTGAGACAAAAGAGAAAATCAAAGGGAGAACTAGATTTCATATTTTAGTAAGAGTAACGCAGGGGATGGCAAGAGAGGGTTTCACAGAATATTCCCTTTCCAAGAGGAAAATCTTGGTTGTCCTTATGCCCTTTGTCATGTGTCTGTTTTTCTAGCAGAGGTAACAGCATCTCTGTGAGGAAGGCACCTTCTCCAGCACAGAGAAATCGCAGAGCCGCAGCGGCTGAGCTTATCTGAGCCTGTCGCCGTCTTTCTGTAAAATGTGTGTCAGGGAGAAAACCATTAGACTGTTGATAAGACTGTGCCTTGCAAAGATCTGCAGTTTTCATGCTACAGCAAGGCTTCTTACAGGATCTGGGTAGAGGCAAATAGTATTTGTTTTAGGCTTGGGTTGTTCTTCGGGGATGTGAAAGCTTGATTTATTCACCGTATCTCAGGCTGATCCCTTGCCACAGGTCAGTCTAAGAGTTTGTTGAAAACAAAAGGAAAGGACATGCATGACTTAATTTATTTTATAACATTAGCAGCAGCCAAGCCAGGCTGCTCTGGCTACGAGACCCCAGAGGAGCCAGCAGTAGATGTCCCCTCTAGGACACGCACGGCCGGAAGGGTGCCACAGAGCTGTGATGGTCCATGGACATCCAGGTGCACGTGGCACCAGCCGGCTGAGCCCGTCTTCTTTACCAGAATCACCCGCCCGCTTCACAGCGAGCTTCTTTCACTTCTCTTCTCGCAAGGCAAGGCTGACAACGTACACCTTCCTCCTTAACCCATGACCTCCAACTCAGGAAGAGGCAGGCAGCAGTCACGAAACAAAAGGAGCTTTTTCTTTCAACATGAAGGAGCCAGATACGTACTCTGGTTGGGGCTACCTGAGGGAAAGGAGCCTTGGCTCTCCGTCCTTTCTCACTAGGAGGGAGAGAGAAGGCTTAGAGCCACAGATGCCTCTCCCCACTCTTTGCCCATCCCTCGTGGCCGGAGGCGGAGGGGGCACAGGCAGGAGGGAACCTGCTGGACACTCCTAAGTCTTCTTCGTGGTGAAGATGGAAGCAGTTGCATCAGGCAGGTCTACGAGTTTGTAATATTCTGCTGTTGCCAGGCAGCACCTGGCAAAGAAATTCCCCAAAGGGGGACAATCTGGGATGTTTACTCAGTGAGGATTTTGTGGGAAGTCATGCCATGAAATAATACTGATTTAGGTGCATGATCAAGTTGTGCTGGTACAGGATATGCTATACAGGAGAAGTCATTAGTCACATATGTCTTCTACGTTTATTTTTTTTCTCTTCTTCACAAAGAAGGGAGCCTTTCTTTGAAAGGATGAGGGATACGGTGGATCCTCGTGTGCAAGCGGATCTCTGCACCCGGGACCGACTGCAGACTGCCGGGTCCAGGCGTGTGCTGCAGCTGAGCCCCTGCTCTGTGCTGAGGCTGAGACCCAGGTCTTCCCCTCCACCGGCTCAAGCTGCTCTGCAAAAAAAGCCTGGTGCCTGCCCCAGAAGAGAGCTGAGGCACATTTTAGCCTGTGCAGCATGACTGAAGGATGGGGGTCTGGCAGAGGGCCATGCATGGGGCAGGCCTTAAGTGCAGACGTACACCCTGAAGGTCCATACGCTTTCATTACGGACGTTTGCTGGCTGAATATGTTGCGTTGTTGCTGGTTAAATTTGAGTGAATTAGTCTTTTCCTGCGATCACAAACTGTCTTGAAGTGTTTTATGTGGGCAAATAAGCAACACTATAGTTAACAAAGTAAAAGAAAGAAAAAATTAACAGTGTGGCTAAGTTTAGGCACCTAATCCATATATAGGTTCTTAAAAATAAGTCTGGTTCTCAGAAGGTCATCATTTTTTGAGAATGAAGCTAGTAATTTAGGTAGTTAGATGTGAACTGAGGTGCCTGAGTTTAGCCTGTTGGGCAGTAACATTTTTGACTTAAAACCAAGCCTTTCTGCCTTTGGAGAATACATCCTTGCTGGAAATGCAAGAAATTCGTATGTACAGTGTTTTACAGACATGCTCTGTTCTTAATTTTTCCACAAAGAAACAATGATTAAAAAAAAAAAAGCCTGTGCGCTTTTTTAAAGTAGAAGATAATTAATGTAAATCAGTCCTTAGAAACAATACAGGCTTATTTTCACATTTGTTTAGGATTAAGCTGCTTCCACAAAGTACTTCCACATGTATGCTAATTAGTTTTATAACAAAACCAACCATCCCACAATGAAGAGTGAAGACAAAAGTCTTACGAGCCATGCCTTATTCAATCAACATTTATCTCCACGTTCCAGGCCAGCGGGGTCCCCTTCGGGGTTAGCTCCTGCTGAGCTCCGTAGACTCCCACTGCTCAGCACCTGACCGAGTCGGAAGACCTCTGGGTGCTTGAGGGCAGGTAATAAGCCCCCTCTCAGGGAACAGCAGGTTGTTCGTGTCCAGGAGGTCACACGCACTCCTCCAGAGCACACTGAGACACTAGCCTTTGTTTCACGGTCCCAGCCGTGCAAGAGCCAGCGTTGCAACAGGGTTATTCCTTACCTCGTTGCAGGGTTAATAATATGAATGGCACTGGCCGTTGCTTTTCCTTTCTTCAGTATCAAAAGCAAACGCTTTTATTTTAATATCAGTCCAAACCAACTAAGTGTCAACAGCGTATATCCTCACTTTTTTTTACTTGCTTTTTCAGTCTTTACTCCATTCCTGC
>NW_010512061.1:58415-83144 GCF_000687285.1 Phaethon lepturus
CTCTGTGTGGGATAACGTCCCTCTGTCTCAGCTGTGATGGGGTAGCTCTTGATGTACATACTTATAAAACATGGAAAAGCCATGGCATCCTAATGCAGCAACCGTCAGGTTTTTTCTGAATTACTTGGTATATACCATCAATGAAATCTGATGGGCTGTCATTCTAATACCTCTATTGTATATCTGAGTCAAGGTTGCAGCCAAGCGAAGATTTGATGTCAAGGGAGTAGCAGAGCTGCGGTTGCCTGCTGGAGCCCATGCTGCTGGCAGCAGCAGAGAAGACACAGCAATACCCTTGCTCCCTGTTCCTGCGTGCTTCGCTCTGCCGATGTAACTATTTACGTCTCCACGCTGTAAACTGGATCACTAAACTGACTAAGGTTAAAGATAACCTCCTTTCTGGAAGGGTAATGAAAGGGAACCTTCTATCCAGCCTTGCCCATGAAGTCACCACATAATCTAACCGAGCCCTTGGAAAGATGAAAAGCTTTCCCATCCGATACGATGTTAAACACATCACAGAGAACCCATCTGATATGGTGCCGCACTATCAGTGATGCAAACAAAGATTTTCTTTAACGGAAACCAGAGCATGGGGTCAACTGGTGAATACATAGCTGTCATCTATAGAAGGGCTACACACCTACCAGCAGGAACAAGATCTAGTCTGGATGCTATAATTTAATTTCTGTTTCCTCAGAGATTTTCTTTTGTTCTTTTGTAATGATGTCATTATTTGAAGGACCAAGGTCATACTCTACTACAGTTTTCTCAGAGCCAGGATTAGCAACTAGATGATGGAAAAGAAGCAGGGATTACTGCTTTTCTCATACGGTTTGGTGTGTCACAGTCATTGGTTGCAAATTTAAGCCTATATATGGGTCCTGTAACCGCATCCCACCACCTGAATAAGTCTGATTTCTGTGTCCAGCATGCATAGAACACAATCATATTTTGGTATTTTGATGGAGGTCAGCAATTATTTGAGATCATGCCCCACAATTGCTGTACACACAAATCATATTTTGGATGCAGATCAGGATGTATGGCTTCTTTTCAGAGTGAAGAGTGTTTCTGCCTTATCAGACATCTGTCGATACTACTATTTCTGAACTTCAGTAGATGCCGCATCACATAACCACTTTGTTTTTTGTTGTCAAAGCAATTTCTTCTGTAGTTCTTCAGCTGCCTCTCTGCTTTTGATGCCTGATACTCTGCTGCCAGTGGCTGGGTGGACATGTATTATTTCCAGCAGTGTAGCCTCTTCACCATAAGCATGCAAAATTTCTACACAGCTGTTATGTTCTTTGTGCTGTACATAAATATGGTCTTAGTGTCTCACATACACCTGGCCCTCGGGTTGGTTACAGCTAACCAAAGACAAATTTGGTACCAAATACCAAAAATTGCAAAAGTAATGGAAGGTGTACTACTCTGGTTTACTTTTGTTAGTTCAACATTGAACGATGTCCCATGTGAAAGGTATCAATAACAACATACTTAGCTCCTTGAGATTTGTTCTGGGATGAATCCAGCATGTGTCCACTTCATGCAACTTGTTAGATCCAAAATTGAGGCAATTTTTATCAACAATGCATGGCTGAGAACATTGCAAGATTGTGAAAATGGTGCATTATCATCCATGCTTTTTTGGGTGATAAGAGACTGTAGATATGCGGGCTAGGGTCAAATAGAAATTTAAATCACAGTACTTCCATCTTCAGAAAATGGTACAGAGGACGTGAGAAGGAAGGCAAAGGAGAAACCTTCTGAGGCTACAGTAGACAATGGCAAGGTGTTGGTTCTGGGTGCAGGGGCAAGTTTAAACAATGGGATGCAGTTATGACTTCCATGTGTAACAAATAACAAATTTAAACAAATAAAATTATGTTCTTAACTGCATCTACTTCTATATGAAGCCTGTTCTCTTTCTGAAACAAGAGCAGCTTTTGTTAGTGTACCTTAAGCTGTTTCCAACGCAGGGTAAGTCAGGGCAGATGGAGTCCAAATCTAACGAAGGGGTAGGGAGAGAAGTACACAACTGCAACCAGTTTGTGTGAAGCTGTGTTGGTGTGCTGCTCCAGGCTGTGGGATTCAAGAAGGGGGGCAAAAATCATCTGCAGCCCCCATCAAACTTGAGTCTGTAATCTGAAACAGGAAGGACCTTTGCACAGGAGCAGGAGTGTTCCTCAGGGAGGTGTATGCATCCCAACACAGCACTCTCAGGACGTATACTATAGAGGTACAACTTCCGTGTGTAAGCATCTCTTAGCCTGGAATGAACATTTCCTCTTGGCTTCCTCCTGGGAAAGTATCCATCATCTACTGGAAGATCAAATGAGATCTTCCACTGGATCAAGATAGCAAAAATGGATGAAGGATTTACTTCATTCTGCACAGGCAGAACTTCACCTGGATAAAGCAAATTTTTTGCCTGACAAAAAAAAAAAAAAAAACAACCAAAAAAACACACACCAAACGTCCCCTCCACTGTTTCCCCCCTTTTTTGACAGGAACCTCTCAGAAGATGGTAGCAATTCCACTGTCTAAGAAATTCATAGACTTACTCAGGGTTTAGATCTTTCTAATGTGTCCTGCAGGGATTTTTTTTTTAAGAATTAAATTCTAACATCAGTGCATAGGTGACATGATTTCACAGCACAACAGAAGTCCCATTGCAGGTTAGAATAGTTTTTAATCTTCTACACGGTATTGGAAAGAGCTGGATTACGGCAAGGTCGTAAGGGTCCATTTTCAGAGCAGTGCATAGTGATTTAGCCACGCAACTCCCGTTAATATACATCACCAACACACTATGCACCACTTTTAAATATGACACCCTAGAGTCACTTTCTTCAGGAACCTCATGGCGTAGTTTCATAGAACAAGTCTGAAAACCCTTTATATCACTAATATTTGCCTTAGCCCGCTCCTAAAATGGTATTCTTTGCACTACTGCCCTTGATTAATTAATTGAAAAGTCTTGTGCAGGTGTTTTGCCATCTATATTTGAAGTCATCATCTATGCTTCAAGTAAGACTTTAACAGAGAGGTGGAGTTAGGTATTTTTCCATTTACCTTTATGCAAGAATGTACATTTCACAGCCTTGAGCTGTCTATCTGAGTGCACTACTAATGAGCTGGTGGATACCTGGGCATTTTTCTGAATAGACTTAATGCAGCAGATAAGGAAATATGACTTTAAAATGGAACGGCCATTTTAAATTTTTCTCCATGCTTGAGAAGCCTAAACCTAAATCTTCTGTTTCAAAGTAAACTGCTATCCACTTTTAACTAATAATACATTTAGCTGCTTGACACGTCAGCTGGAATGATTAAATTATGTAGCAGTAGAGATATCTCGGGAAGCAATGACAGGTGGTACAAACCTACCAACAGTAGTTTGAAATGGTGGAGGGGGGGAAGCTTTTTCAAATGTCAAGACACCGGCATCAGCCTCACTGTTTTCTTCTGAAATACGGTTTTTGGTTTATACACGTGTTTGCCATTCAATCATCATCTCTTGTCTTTAGTGCACCCTTTTTGGAGCTGTTCGGACTGAGAGGTGTGTGTTTGCAGATGTGCACGTGCATATACATAGGTGAGTACACGTAAGGACCAAGTCATGCTTTTGCTTGTCTTTGTGTCATTAGAAAGATGCTGGAGAGAAAGTGTGTTTGCAGGACATTGTGCCTAGCTTAGGCAGAAGCACGCTGAAAGCAGAAGACCTCACCTGGGATGAACACAAACGCCTGCTGATAAGCACAACTGTTGTTCCTTTTGGATCAATCTATGGAGAGAGAAGGACAGATGGAAAGACCATCGTATTTGCACTTCTTTCCTTGACAACGCTGTAGTTCACGATTTCTTAGTTAATCCAACCCCTCTGGGCATTTGAAAGTTTTCTCCTGCAGTTTTAACAGGGTATTGGGATCCAGCCTGTGTCAGTGGTAGGGTAGGATTTTTCTGAGAGTTTAAACCACAATAAAAGTAGTCTCTGTGCTCCTTCCTCCTCTTCCAATGCTGCTGTTGAGAGACAGCTGAAGGTCAGTTTTTCTCTCCGTACTTTATTAGTCCAGTAGCCATGCATATGTATGATTTGTTTGAAGCTCACCACTTGTTGGAAGAAATCTCTGTTTCATTTTCAGTTACAGCAAGGCTGAGAAAACCATTCCCACTGAGTTGTTGAGATATTCATAAGAAACAGCTCTAAAGTCAGCCAGAACCCACCTGGGATACATCAAGATGCAAAGTCACTGAGGGTTAGCCCTGGGTACAGATGCTGGACATTATCTCCTGCACTGCTGCATTTTACACCACTGGATTTTAACAGGAAAGCCTCAGATAAACAAATTGGGGTCAGCCACAGAAAAGACTTATCATTTAGCTCTTGAAGAATCACTCATGCTTGCAGATGTTGCTGGATGTCTTTTGCTGTTGATGCGTGACATAAAGTAGGCAACATCCAGCCAGGAAAAGCTGCTGAGGGTGTCAGTTCTGACAAGGGCTGAGGGAGGATCAGAAGGTGCAAGCCGTAAGCAAAACTCCCTGACTATGTAACTGGAGGTTTAGTGAAAATCTCACATGTCTAAATGCTTAAAGTACACTTCTGCTTCCTTCAGGGTCCAACTAATCTTTCTTGGCTGGCTGTTTGCTGGTTTTGGAACCACCGAAAGGCATGCTCACCAGGCAGTTGGGTGTCTAGCTGCTTCAGGTTGAACAGCTTGAAATGTCTGGTACAAAAGTATTGGACTAGTTTCTTCAGGTGATGGGGATGTTCCAAGCTGGGTTTTCCATGCTCAGTGTTAAATGTTATAGTTTCCTTTTCAATGTGGAGTCTGTTTTTGCATAACTTGATTTATCCAGTCTTGTGAATCATGGGGTTCTGAGAAGACCCCTGGTCCTTGTGGAATTAAAAAGTAATTATTCCATTCCTCTAACGGGACAGGAAGAGACAAGTCTGGTGATTCATTTCCTATTACTCTTCACTAGTTGTCCTCCTCAGAGGCAAGGGCAGAAGCAATCCTCCTTCCCCTCCATGCAAGGCTTCATCTCAGTCTCACAAACATGCAGCAGAAATTACCTCCTGAAGAAGTGGTCCCCAAGAGACATCCCTCTTTGCAGGAAACCCACGTGCTCTCATGAAAGCATTAGATAGGGTACATCCTCTGGATTACTTTTCCGAATTAATCCAATTCAGCATCTGGGAAGTCTAAAACTGGTAATTCTGTAACCCGACATAACTGCAAAAAACCACTGTAACTTAATTTTTGATTGCTTATAGGGAATTGTAGAAAAACAAGAATTATGTCACATCGAGACATGGGGTAAATTATCTGTGATTGTCCATACCTTGTACCTCCTTAACTTAATATATAGATGTATTTCCTAATAAATATTAGACTGCTTTGATTTCTAGCACTATTTTAGAAATTGGCAAACAAAAAATATAATTTTGCTCAATATAAAGAAAAGGAATAGAATAGGACGTTAAAGAATTCTAAGTGATTGGAAAGGACCCTGTCTACATGATGAGACAAAAATACTACTTCTCTGCAGTGCAAGTTACATATTTAGTGGTTTCTCTACACAGAAAATATAGTCCATTAATCATGTCAGAATAAATCATTTAATTTAGGTCTTTACATCTAGCAAACAGTTAGTTTAAAGTAAAGATGTGTAAGCATTATTTTTATGTTTGAGGGAATGCTGTGTTTCAATGTCAGAAAAATCCACCTTCACCTAAGCAAACCCTAAAAACTTTTTGCTTTCCAAATTGAAATTCCACAGTATTCCTTTTAAAAATAGGAAACAGTAGAAACCATTTGGTGTTTTTGAAAGGAAATATGTTTCTTAGGCTCACTAGGCTCTGTGGTTTCCCACAGACTGACCTGGCAAGGCCCTGAAGAGCCTGGGATCTGGGAGGCACTGGAAACTTGGTGAATGTCCTCAGGGTTCAGGAGCCAGAACTTCAGAGCTCCCTTTTGGGCAGGCTATTAAGAAGTGCATAAAAGCCATCAGTCTTCAAGACGGAGGGTTTGATGGGCTGAAAGGAGTCCAGGATCTATTAACTCTTAGAATTGCACAGGTCAGTTAAGCGTATCACCAAGGAGTGAGGCCAGTGCGTTGGCAGGGAATCTGGGAGGAGGACGTGATTAGTCTCCATACATATGAGTGGAATAAGGTCAAGAGGCCAAGTAGATCTACCGAAGCCAAAAGGAAATTTTGGTACATGTGTAAACAGGTGTAACTATATAGTTAATTAATTCTGGTGGCAGGTGTGTCTAACTATCAAAGCAGTGAAGACCTGAAAGAGACTTCTGATTACACGCAGTGTGGTCAAAAAATCGCCTCATACGTCTGGTTCTAAGCATTTAATGGCACTTTAATATGCAGCAGGGTTTGATGAACCACAATGAACTTGATGAACCTTGCCATCCTGTGTTCAACAAACTACTTCAGTTTCTCCAAATCAGCATTTTCCTGCAACGCCGCTGTCAGATTTCCAAGTCGCTCTACTTAGATGCCAACAATGTGGATGAGACCACACGGTGCTGACAAATGGGTGGAGGGAGTTCTGTAGACAGTACCTTCTTCTCCACTGTAGGAACAGAACTGCACTGCAGAGTTAAGCAACTTGATGAAACCTTTCATGTATGATAGTGGTCTTTATAAAGGCTTTGACAGGCAGTCAGGTGCAAGTTGGTAGCGCTCGAGGCCTTAACGCCATTGCAAGTAATGTGTGGAAAAGGAGTATTTATCAAAATTCTCTCTCAAAAAAAGGCAAACTTTCCAAAAGTTTCATTGGCATGACCTCTCCGTGCACAAACTGTGGGTGCTCTGTGTCACGCAGTGCTGGTGGCCTCATAAAGAGCACTGTCATCCATTTCTGCCCATGTATTTTACTTTGCTCAACTGGAAATATGTATGTAGGAAGTGGAAAGGAGAGTTGGAGTCATCCTAAATTGGCTGTAGGATACAGCCCAGCTGGACACCCACATCAAGGATTTGGAAAATACTCACACAGCTTACATGTACTCAGTGGGAATATTGCATTCATTTTCCAGGACATAGACTTCACTTTGGTATTTATAATAAAGTTGTGATGTACTAAATCTGTTTTCTCCTGGAGAAATTTAAGGGACAATTATGGTACCTTGGACCTTATATTGGAAAATATTACATCGTCAATTGTATCAGCAATATACCTTGAAAGAGTTTCTAAGTCCTGTGCCAAAATAAGACCTTTTCTGGTAATTCCTTACTGGCAAGAATATGTTTCATTTGATTTCCTTTCGTTGTCTTTGATACTGTCAGGCCATGGAATTTATTTTATTTATTTGGCCCTGTTGTCACCTGGAATTTCTTGCTATTAATTTAGGATTTCTAAGATGTCAAAGTCTCTCCACTTGTAAACATAACAAAAAGATTAATACAACTGTGGAAAAAAATCTCAATGAAGTAGTTTGAAAATAAAACATGGGTTTAGTTATGACAGAAATCCAGCTCAACTCATTCTTTTTAGGCTTTCAGAAGAGAGAGGCTTCCAAAGCTGAGGTGCTCTAGTTTGCCAGCTGAGCCCAGAGGGGATGTTTCACTTGAAATTATAAACCTAACAATATTGGAAATATTGGAAGAGTCTTAACAATAACCTACCTAAATTGCCTCTACATTCTCTAAAGTGTGTTTCATTCTTTGAGAGCCTCTGTATGAGAGACACTAGTGGAAAGAATTTTTCCATCATTTTATTTCCCTGTCCTCAATGCTTCATCCTTCTCTGGAGTGCTCTGAAAATACTGGTCTTAAATGGAAGGACACACCAGAGTGCCCAATTAATCTTTCTGTTGTTCAGTTTTTCTGTTATGCCTTTCCCTCTCATCACACTATTCCCAAATTTTAGAAGCAGCATTGTTCAGGAATACCTGATGTTCTGTGGATATGCCCATATTTGGAGCTACTCATACAAATTAAAGTTCCTCTGGGAATATGTTCAAGTAATCAACCATGATAGGCAGTAATAGTTGCCAGAATGTCTCCTCTGCAACAAAGGCCACCTATGATCAGAGTACTGCTGATTATTGCGTATTATTTGTAAACTAATGAAAAGCATATTTTGCACAAGAAAATCATGATTGTGGTCAGTGCCTGGTAGTGTTTATAACAAAGAGATATTTGCTTGTGTTGTGTACACAACGCCCTACTTTACATGCATGAGCCTTGATTGGAACCTTAATCATTTGCTCAAAACCCAAAGTGGGACAACTCCCATTGAAGTCAGTGAAACTCATCTTAGGGAATGAAACACATGTTTGAACGTTTGTTGGACATGACCTTCTATGAGATTTGTACTGCGATTGTTTAAAATTTTTACCTACCTGATAGATGCTTTTTTGGGTCTTGGTGTTTTTAACTCCAGTGTTAAGTTCTTTAGGCTCTTAACCTGACCATGACCACGGCATTCAGTCATGTAACAGTCACTTCCCTGATGTAGAAAAAGTCTAACCAGCAATAAAAGGCAAAAAATATCATAAATACTAGTATGATGCTCTTTTATCACTGCACCTGTCGTGATGGCAGATGAAAAGCAACGTGTTCCAACGATGAGCAGCATTTAGGAACCTGTCCATCTGTGTCTAGGGCAAACAAGCAGAAAAGTACAGACTGTGCCCCAGAGGTGATGGGCTGCAGCAGTGCATAACCACCTCAGCCGCCTCCGTGAAGACTGGTGAATGAGAGGGGAGGGACTGCGACTCTCGATAACTAAAACCACCAAATATTTGTAATCTGCTGCCCACGCAAGATGAACAAGAAATGAGTCAGACAATTTATCACCAGGTGTCTTCGGAGGTTTCTTTGTTTCTCCTTTTGTGTGCACTCTTTTATTCTTGGGAAAGGTTTGTGTTTGGTGATATTCAATAAATCTGAAATTAAAAGACTTTTTTTTTAAAAAAAAAAAACAAAACACCACAAACCTGATCCGATGACACTTTTGTTTCTCTGAAGGCAGCGTGGAAGTATTATGCTCTGTCCTAAATTAATCAATGTGTTATTTTTGGCAAGACCACCCATTATTTGCTAAGAATTAGCCGTATCAGATGTGTCAGTAGTCTAACAGGTGAACTAACAAATGAACAATGGAAGAGTTAAGAAACTGGGTTTGTATGTCTTTCGATGTTAATCATGTTAACAAACGTTTTCTTATACTTGGTCTAGACCAAATCCTTAGATGTAGTCCATGTAATTGAGATGAATGGGAAGGATAACAGTAGATTCAGTGAACCCATTGGTTCTTTGTTTAGCTGAAAATCCATCCTTTTGAACAACTTAATGCAGGCTTGAGTATTTAAATTATACTTTGAAGACCTTAAGAGAGCTACCTGTCAATCTGTGGTCACTGAGTCTTCCTGAGAAACATCTTGATGATGCCTATGGTCAGGGTACAGCTGGTCATAGTTTTTTCTAGTAATTATTTTATTGATGATTTTCTTGGTGAAGGATGTTGTTTTCACCATGTTGAAACATTTTAAAAAGTGTCAATTTCAATGACTTTTAAGCTGAAAGAACACTGAAGGACAGAATTGTGATAATGAATTGCTCTGGTTTGGTAGTCCCACAACAGAACATTTTGATTTTTCATAACAAACTTCTTTTTGTTAAACTTATATTGTAATAAAGTATTTAATGTGGGATGAAACAATGGAAATCACAAAAAATAAAAGAAAACATTATTTATTGACCCCAGGTACTTTTTAAAAATAACTATTTATGAAAGGTCTCTGAAATCTTAGTGGCCACTTAGACTGGTGCGATTAAGGGCTAGTTTCTGAAACAAACAGCACACAGGAGAGTGATGGGTATGATGTTTTCCTCCCATTCATAGCACAGGTCAAATGACCTGATCAACGCTGGCGGTAAGCATGGATGAAGCAGGAAGGTGCACAGGTCAGCAAACGCCCGTGTAGGCATAAAATGGCTGTGGTTACCTGCAGGTGACATAAAACACCAAGCTTGCTTCTCCAGCCGCTGCTTGAGGAGGAGCCTTCCATGTTGCCACCACTTTCTTCTGTATTGCCATTAATCCCAGGAGCAGTGAGTCAGGTCATCCCACTGTCGCCTCTTCGCTGCCTGTTTGACATTCCCAAGGGAGCAGCCCTGTCTGGTCTTGGCTTCTCATCCGGGAGCGGCCAAATCCAGGGCTTTGCTACGGAGGAACAACATGTTAACGCAGGGATCATCTACCTTAAACCTTCTATCTTGGTCAAGCAGCTGTTCTTCCATGTTTAGTGTATGTCCAGGGCTCATGTCTTTGGATTTAAAGCAAGATGCTTCAGGTGTGCTCCTTCTGCACTACTTGTGTCTTCCAGGAAAGGTTTTGCTTTGTGCTAGACTTACCATATTTTTAGACTGAAAAGATTTTGAAATCATAGAGGTACTCATAAAATAGCAATTCCAGTGTCCACCCAACTTTGTGGTGCTTTTCATTGCAAGTGTTAGGTTAGCCCTCCATTTCTGGGTGGTTCTCACTTCTGATTAGAAACCATATTTTTTGTTGATTTTCTGCTATTAGAAGCAGCAGATGGAAAAGATACTTTGAATAGTGATTTATCTCATCAGCTTCCTGGTGTTTAATATTTTCTCTGCCACTTGTTTTTTGTTTGTGGTCTTTGGCATATTGATTAAGCCAACTGCCACATATTCATGCAGATAGACTGTTAGATATATTTTAAAAAATACAAAAAGTACTTCTGTAGAAGAGGACTGCGTATTACATACATGCATTTAGTGCATGGAGAAGTTTATATTTACTTCTGGATGCCCTAGTACCCTGGATCAAACAGGACTGTGAAATAAACATCTCATTCCATACCTCTCTGGTATATATTTTTCAATGAAGTATATATTTATCAGTGGTCTCAGCCCTTTTCTGAGTCTCACGGTTGTTTCAATGTCCAAGCTCTTCTTCTCTTCACATCTCCAGGAAGTCTCACTCTCTGATTTCCAGCTGGTCTCTTCTTATCCATGTGAGAAACAGAGGAGCATCTGGTTGGGGAAAAAAGAGAGCTCGGTAGTCTTGCTGTATTTCTTTGGAATTGCATTAAAATACCATAGCAGTATATGTATCATACATACCCTCAGATGATCTGCCAGTTACATAGAGACTTATTTTGCAGAATAACAGTTGTAAAGGGTGGCTGGCAATATGGAGTTGAAGTAACATTTGTAAAAAAAACACACCTTATACTTAAGCACCTGGAAAGTTTGAGGAAACTTTCTGTGCTGCAGTTTCCATTTTGTTAACCACAGAAAATGATGGTTACTTATTCTTTATGGTTGCAAAGTATTATAATGTGGAGTAATGCTATTTTTTTTTCCTACCCTGTAAATTAAAGGTGAAGTTTTGGCTTGTTTGCAAACATTTTACAGAATTTTGGATGTGAGGGATAGCAGCCTTTAGATCCAGAACTGCCTAGACATTATGATGAAAGGCACCTTTGATAGAAGATTTTTGAGATAATGCAGTCTGCAATTTTTTCCAGAGGATGAACTTGTATTTCCTGTTTCACAACAGTATGGTTTGGAAACTGCCAGCTAGACAGACAGATTTATGTTGCTATTAGGTGTTTTAGTTTTCTGTGGCCTAATGGTATGATTTTTATTTTCTTCTTTAGGGAGGCACTTTATTGTTTTCTCTTGCATTTCCCATAAATGTGTGTACAGTACTGAATTGAGAAAAATAATCAAGGACTTTAGGACATGTTTGGTTTTTGTTTGAATTGACATTGAAAGCTCCTTCTTTTTCTTGTCTCTTTTTATTTAAATAACATTTGAAAAATTGCATAAGGAGGTATTCTTTGCTTAAGAGCAAATACTCCCACTTTCAAAGTGGTAAAAGAATGCCATATAGAGAAAAATTCTTCCCCTCACTTGAGCTCTAAACTCAGCTGCCATCAGGACAGATTGTAGCCAAAAATAAATATGGATTTCTCTTTTCTTAAAAGCTTAAATATTTTACCATACTAACTTTAAAAGAAAGCTGCTTAAACGTCTCTCTCTATCATGTTAACCATCCTTGTGTTTTTACCAGATTTTATGTAAAGGAGAAAATGGTGGGGGTTTTTAAAGATACTTTCCATGAACTTTGCAAATTTTGAGCTGTCCTTATATGCTGTTCATGTGTGCAGATTTTATACTGGCTGAGAAAGCCTATGCAGCCAGTGGAAGTCATACCTACAGCTCAGGGCTACCTAATTAAACCTGTTGGCAAACTAAGAAAAAACAGTAATAATGGTAAGAATGCATAAACTACATAAATCATACTACATTATAGAAGAATAAATTCAGTGCCTATATAGTCACTGAACATGTCAAACTTTTTGGTTTACTCGTGTCACCTGGGAGATCAAATTAGTACATGGAAGGTATTAATGTAATGAGAAGGCAGATCATATTCTGTGGATCGTTATGTGTTGCTGCAGCCTTTTGAATGTATCCCTGGATGTTTCTGATTGACCTTGGTTTTGCAATTAGTGACATAAATGAGGACAAACAAATGCAACGTCTGCAGGAGAGAGGCTACATTCTTTTGCAGTTCTGGTGGATGAGGAAGAGGTGGTGGAGAAGGCATCTGGGGCTTTTCCTCTAATCATCAAACCACACCAAAGTGAACAGTCACATTCCAATTCTGACTGGTGCCTCGCCATCAGGACCATCGCCCAGCCCTGGATCTGTTGAGGAGCTCACCAGTTTGGTTGGACTGCTCAGAAACCTCCCGTCCCTTGTTTCATTTTATATGCCTGGTTTTGCACAGTCTGCAGCAGTATGATTAATATTCCAGGCAACATTTCATAAAACCTTTTTTGCTGCTTCTTTGTGCCTCCTGACTGACATGTCTTCACTTCAAGGGTGATTTTCCCATTGGCAAGATGAGGACGTGCCACACCAAGTATCACCTTCGGGAACAAGCAATATAAGTACTATAATGAGATGGGTCTTTGCAGAACCTGTAATTGGTGACAAGGCATGGCAGCTTCGTATCAGACACCGATGTACAACACAGGGCTTATTAATGAGGCTGGAACATCACAGTCGAGAGCCTTCCCGTCACTACTAGATGGAAGAACGTAATGTATTCTGCATGTTGTTACTATGCCCGGTGCCTCCAATTTGCATCACAAAACCTTTAGGCAGGCCAATTCAAGCTAATCCAGGATGGGATCCTGCTTCCTCTTAGATGGATTATCAGCACCGTGGCCTGCAATCCATCATTCCTGATCCCAGCTCTCGTAGGCGGCAGCAACAATCATCTTGACTTGCAGATCTGCTCACTTTAATTGGGTTAGTTTAGTAACCCTCCTTGTATTAAAGTCAACCTGGAAAGAGATGTAATATTTTCAGTTATGAAGACCTAGAAACTGCCCGTAGTAAGATTTGATTGTAGCTCAAGAAAAACGTTTTTCATCACATTAAGAAATCGTCATGGAAATATATGTGGAACAAATAATGAAATAAAATGATTAACAAAAATTCTGCAAAGATACCTGCAAAGCAATAAGGAATCTGATTGAAAATTGGTTACTTAAATTGTTCTCATTGGAAAAAAAGGACTGATTTATTATTGGGTTTGTGTATTCTGGGTTTGTCATTTGTGTGTTTTTAGTCCTAGTTGGAAAAAACCACTCGTTTTTGAAACAACAAAAAACATTCAAGTGAGTGGAATTTTGGTTAGACAAATAAGATTTTTCCTACTTTTAAATACTGACAGATGACTGCTAAAATAACGTGTGGGGGATTTTTTCCCCAAGGTGTGTTTTAAGAAGAATGATTTAATGTAAAAAGGGGGGTTGACCCTAAGCTTGCTGACATTGTAAGTTACATCGCTTTCCATTTCTAGAAACAATCCTACACACATTACCTGGCATGAACACTGTGGAAACTGTATTAGTATCACGAGGTTTGGTAAGAAATAATGGCAAAAGAAAGAAAATCTGATTCCAAAACACCTTTTGGTGTCAGTCATGAAAAGCTTTGTTAAAGATCTGTCCCTGCCTCAGCACAAACATTCCCGGAGCATGCTTCATGCGAAGTCTATCTCCAGAGTGTTGTCAGTTATAGCTAAAATATTAAAATGTAAGTTTTGATGCAAAACAATGGGGTTTTTGTTTTATTTTGTTTTCAAGAATCTGTGTTGCTGAAGTGACACCACTTATGCCACAAGCAGAAGAGGAGGCTGCCATGCAGCAAGACACTGCACGGGTTTGAATTCCTAAGAGTGACTAAATAACACTGCAGGTTTAGCCTACAATTTTCTCTTCTTTTAATGACACTGGCCTTGCAGCCAGTAATTCAGAAGAATTACAGCTGATGCCAAAGTTATTTGTTTGTGGACAGTTTCGTGGACAAAGTATTGAATATCTTTATCTAAAACAGAGATTCACTCAAAGAAGTCGAAGATCTGTTTGTTTCTTCCAGTTTAGCTTTCGCTTATCACTTTCCTTTGAGGCTAACACATTCAGATTTAATACTTTTTTTGTGTGTTAATGATTAAAATAATGACCAGGGAACTCACAGTCCTTTAAGAGGCCAGATGTGGAAATGCATATGGTAAATCCACATAATAAAAATCTCTTAGTTCTTCTACTGGAAGCCAACTTTTTATTTTTTCTGTTAACATTTTAGGGTTTCACTTTATTCTTTTGGTCATGGCTGCATTCTTGTCATCTAACTTCTCTTATGCTTTGAGCTAATGCATGATCCTTATGCCCTGTAAGCTGTTTTTAATATCCCACCAGAAGTGCAAAGTGTAGTTGCTTGGAATTTCTCATAAATTTTTAGAACAAAATCTGATTATTTTAAATTGAAGTTTTCATTAAATAATTTCACAGTATTTTAATGAATTCCAGTAGAACAGTGTCATTTTCCTTTACAGGAAAGAAGTAATCTCTTCTCCCGTATCAACAGCAGTGGAAATCTATCTACTGAATCTAAAGGACCTTGAGTAAAAAAGTGTAATTTTGGGGGGCTGAACCCACATGGAATGATTTTGAAGGAACTGTCAAAGGGTTTGTAGTTTATTTGTGAATGCGTGTTGAAGTAAAGAGGCTATGTGTAGCCTTTTAAATTCGACTATCACTTTTACCTATTTGAGCAAAGGTAGGGTAATAGTTGGGTACCAACAAGAAGAGAGGGAACACAACCACATCATGTTGTAGCAGACACTACAGCCAATGCCTTCAACATTTTAAAGGCATTCATTACAGCTTGTTTCTTGCTCTTTTTTATTATTCCTGGAGGTCTTTGAAGGCTGAGTTCTTATCCATCATGTCATATGGATGTTGTGTGAACAAAATGCAGATGTACACCAAACCCATGAAGAAATGAGCAGAGGACTGTCAGCCACTTGGTCATGTCACAGGACAGCGAAAAGCCACCAACCCCAGAGAGAGGCAGAAGGGAGCACTCCTTTGGGAAAAATAATCTAGCAGTTCCTCACACTGACCTGATAAACACTGCAGAAAAAACCCAATACAGCTATGAGCTGAAATAATTGTGGGCTTGCTGGTGGGCTCTACATTGGCCCATTCAGGTATTTTACCGTTATGGCAAAAAGGTCCTGTAACGATAGTTTTAATTTTTTGGCAGCCCAAAGTGGAACTCGATTATCAACATGAATCTTAACTTTGTTAAATAAGGACCACATTTGCAAACGTGCTTATAACTGGGCAGTTTCCATAATGAAACTGCTGGCCAAGTTTTCAAAGCATATTAGCCCCCACTGTATGCCCAACAGGCTTAGCGGGTTTGTAAAATTCTGGCAGCCATTGCTGCTCTTCACTGCTTCTGAAAATCAGTGTGGTGATTAAACGGCCATCCATCTTTTTCCTTTCTTTTCAGTTTTGATTTGGAGTGGATTTGTCTATTGTCTTCTTTTTGTTCTCTTTTTGCCATCTCAATAGCTGTTAACTGAACACTGGCTGTGTTTTAGAAGATAAAACAGTCAGTGCCTTTTAGCTTTTCTGAGTCTACTAGCACACGACAGCTCACCTATAAAGGCATACATCTTCTTTGCTAAGCAACTGTTTAATAACAGCTAGTAATTCACAAATTATGGGATAGGCTGTAATCTTGTAGAGTGTTTTGTAAGTGCGGTCCTTTGGATTTCATCTGAGTCTCGCTGAAGGTCAACATAGGTCTTATGAGGGTTCACTTGTATAACTTCAAGTGCGCAAAACAAACCCATCCATCCACGATTGATTTGTTTGGAATTATTGAAAAAAATACTAACATTAAGGAGTTCCCTATCATGGTACAACTTTTATGGATTACAGGACAGCCTACAGTGTCATACCCTGAATAGTTTATGATTTTTTTTCTCATTTTTATGCCACTCAGTAGAGTTATGATGGGACAACCAGACATTTTACTAGTTGTAGTTGTTCTTTTTGGTGCCACTTATTATTCTTGTCTGAGGAGTTGGGCATGTAGCATGCAAAACAGCAGCAGTACCACACAAAAAATGTTTATGTTACTGACAGCATGAATTTATTATTGACAATTTTGAAATGGAGAGGTTTTTTAACACCTTATTCATTACAAACTGACACTTGAGGGAGGTTTCAAAGAAAATGTAGAACTTATTTTTCTCTCTGGGGTTGATGTTTGTTTCTTGTTTGTGTTTGCTCATTTTACAGTTCCCCTTCTGAACTTATAAACCCATCCGAAGGTCATTCATAGAGTGTTTCACTCACTACAGTTCTGTCAGCAGAAGATGTTTGCTTGACCCATTTGGACCATAATCTTCCTTTCTCAGCCACATCATCCATCAACCAACCATTTATGCATGTTGAAAAACAGGCTATCCTATAAATAAAGAACCCCCTTCCCCAGCAATGCAGAAATGAACAGAAAACTAACTGATTTATAATGATTTGTGATTTTTTTTTTTACACCTGCTTCCCCTGCAAAAATAGAAAATCCACCGTAGTGATCTAAAGACAATAGAGGAAGAATCAGAAGAAAAAAATTAAAATTTTGCAATATCATGTCCTGAACACAAGTTCAAATACCTGGACAGATGACCTCCAGGAGGCTTTTTTGGTTTATGTGTTTTTGCTTTAGATGTGTGGAAAGAAGGCCAAAAAAAAGATGCAACTTCTATATCATTGTAGCCCTGCTCATGTCAAATTATGCCTGTGCAATTCTACCCAGTGCCTACAACAGGTTAAAATGCAAAAAATATAGCTTTAACTATCAGGAGAGAGAGTCCCACTTTCACTTTCTGCCATCCCAGGCAGTTTACTGCTCCGGTAGCAACGGTGACAGGCACGGTAGGATGTGCCCTCTCTCAGCGTTGACTCCCCTGGCTTTCTTCAGGCACCGGTGGAGAAGGATTTGGCAGGAGAAAATGACCCTGATAACTCTCCTGTGCTGGGGAAGGGCTTTAACCACTGGACGGTTGAATAAAGGGCTTAAATTCCTTGAAAGGAAAGGATGATGTCCCTCCTCATTGCAGGGTGTTGGACTAGATGACACTTAAAGGTCCTTTCCACCCCAAAATATTTTTTGATTCTATGATTCTATGATGACTCCTGGTACCTATTCAGTATTAAACCCAGGGAATATTAAATGTGGCAGGTTCCCAAACATTGCTGGATCCTTGTGTAAGGTCCTGAAACACCAGAAAGATTATTTTTTTACACAGAAGGCTGTCCCTTTCCAGGTACCACTTCTCTGTGTGCTCTGTATCTCATTGGGTGGTACCTAACCTTCCTTCTCTACTTATCTTGGGAACTTAGCCATATAATATTCAGATTGCAGTATCCTCCGTTGAGGCCAGAAGTTGAATATTGCAATAATTAACACTGAGACATTTGCATATGGTGGAGGGAATGGGTGATATCTTTTTGGTTGCTTTTGGAAAAAAAAACACAACCAAAACCAAGTCTTAAATCACATTGCCACTACTTGAAAGCAGATGAACAAAATCTTGTGAAATTCTCAGCTCTTGGCAGTTATATTAGGTTCTGCGATTTGATATAGAGGGTCTTCTGTCAACAAATTTATCACATCCATCACGAGTGTATCCAGGGGATTAGAACTTTGAAATAAAAGTTTTCCCACCCCCTGGCCGCCTTCTATGCTAAGAGACATTCTTGTGCCTTTTTAGGAATACAAACAAGATCAAGATAAGCAGTAGGAGGCAAAGCCATGATGGAGCTTCGTCCATTTACGTGAGATAAAAATCTGATCTCAGTGTTTGCCCTGGAAGTCACTGGAATTTGGGTGGAAGTTTTCCCACCTTTAACTGATAGTTGTGGAAAAATTCAGATAGCTATAACAGCTGTAAAACTTTTAGGTAGATTAAAAATACTGTAGAACAAACACAGGTTTGAGCAGGGGCTAATTAATGCTAGTTTCCTGGACACACTTTCCTTCCTTTAAACTCATCTTTCTATTCCCAGTGCCTTAATCAAAATCTGTTAGCACTCAAAAGAAAGACTGCTGTGCAGACCTAGTGGTTCAGGTGAATTCTCTGTCCACATGGTGAACCTGGGGTACTGTTTTTCTTTGCTCTTGCTAAGTCCCATTATTTACATCTCAGGGTGAGAAAGGAAGTGGGGAGCAGGGAAGCCATCAGGAGCTGCTCAGCACTGCTTCTGGAGAGGTTCTGCTGCAAAAGGAAGGAGGGAATGCAGAGGTAGCAGAGGGGAAGCATATACAGGGGGAAAAACCCTTATTCTTCCTGCCTGCAGACAAAAAAAAAAAAAAGAAAACTAATAAACTTCAGAATTCTTCACAAGAATCAGCAACTGATGTTTAAACTAAACTCCCTTGACTAACAAAACCTCATGAAGATCAGTTTCCTGTCCCGCATAACAGCACTTACTGGTCCTCCACTTTTTTAATGCTCTGTTTCTTCCTTTCTCTTGGAAAGTCAGATACTAGAAAAGCCCCGTTGGAAAGCAGTTGGGTTGTGTTCCATGTAATGATGTTATTTTATGTACTGTTCTTATTTTTTTCAGAGCCATCCCAGCCTTCTTGCATTTTGCACATCATGGAAAGTCTGCTGCAATACCTTTGGAGAAATGAGCAGCAGTGAGACCCCTCAGCCCTACACACCTTCAAGGTGAAGGTGGAGAGCAATTCCTCTCTGATACCTCAGACACTTTTCAAAGGGAAAACAACAAAATCCTCAGAAAGGAATTATTTTATTGAACTGTAAATCTCAGGGTTTGCTGGATGACAACACCGTGCTTATAAAGTCTTCTGTGCCAAGGTCTGTTGTCAAGACAGATTTCAGCATCATCATGTTGTGTCCGTTATAATTAGGGAGGGTTGCTCTGGAGGGTAGCACTAACAGGCTGAGTGTGAGCAGGGCTCACCCAGCTCCTCTTCAGAGGTCTAAACCCTTCGGAGATAGATAGGCAAGATTTCTCTCATACTTGGGAGCAGCAAGCTAGTAGTAGAACTCAAATTAAATGGTATTTTCAGAGAAGCTGAATTACAGGTCAGTAATTATCCTCATGCAGTTGGTTTCTTTGAAGGAGCAAACATGAAATGACCTGTTCTTTGATGAAAATCCTATCAATGACAAGGTTTTTCTGTTCACCACAGTCAGTTCATCAGGTGAAGGAGAAGGGTTTTTTAGTCTCTCTAGTCAGGTTTCTTTGACTGAGCATTGTCTTTTTGTAACCACAAACCTATTTAAATGTTTGCTTCATTCACATCTGCAAGCAGGTTTCTGAAGGAAACCTGTGATGGGAAGAAAGACAAGTATGAGGGAAAATAAAGGTTTGGTGGATACAAACTAAAAAATGAAGAAAAATTCAGATGACCAATTATTTCATATACACAGAAAAGGAGTTTTTCTTAATGTTGAAAAAAGACTGAGGTGTTCGTGCTGTTGCTAAACAAATGAAGGGACAAAGCTGTTGCTTTAACTCAAACTTTCTCAGGACTAGCTGAAGCCAAACCCAGGCAGCATTAGTTTACCCTATTCATCCTTGACAGGATAACTGTAGAAAGCCTTCCCGTCCTTTTAATATGATTGGAAACCTACATTTTAGATGATTTAATTTTCTTATGAAACTGCGCTGAGCATATCCTGCCTTCCTGCAAGTCTATTCATTATTTCAAAACCAACAGGACCTGCACAAGGTACCCCATCAGATTGCCATGGTTTGGTGATAAAGTGGTGGTACTCTCTCCTACATATAGCTAAAAAATATTCTGAAATTTTTCTGATTATTATTCTGATAAATTTTTTTTGGAAAAAAAAGTCTAGGGGATTGACAAAGCAAAGAGACATTCTTAAACATGGTTTAGCAGTTGTAAAACAAAATACCTCTTGCCTGCCTTCACACCTATCCCTGCCCTGAAGAAGAAATTAACAGATAAACTGAATTAATAAGTCAAAAACCTATTAAATGAACAGAGGTGAGGTCCCATTGAATCCTGCCTCACAGGGGCAAAGCGTGCTCAATTAATTGTTCAAGTTACGAGAGCTGAACACAGTTTAACCAGGCATTGCACAGCTTAAGGCTGGTTCTCGGATCCATGAAAATACAGATTTTTTTTGCACATTTTACCATCACTATGAAGCTGTTTATAAATGAAGCATTCTGGAGGACAGATTTACACTACAAGCTCTCTGTCCTTGCGTGTATTGATCTACGGAGAACCCCCTCTGGCCCAGCCACTTGTGTTCCTGGCTGGCACTTGTCAGGCAGCTCCCAGCACCATCAGGAAAGGGCTTTTGTAGCTATTGGCAGGAAAACTCTTCATGTGAGAATATTCTGTATTTAGTCTGAAAGGCTCTGATGAGTTTGCTTATCGTGGCACGGTTATAGCAACAGCAACTTTGCAGTTTTGTGCGTATCTTAGAGGTTGTGGAGTTCTTGCATTTTTTGAAATGTACTACAATGTTCACGTTTTGGTTGTGTTAAGGAAGTGTGGAGACCTCAGATAAACTTGATGGAAAGACTGCACCGTCTTGAAGGTTGCTCACAGCGCTTGTGCTTCTGGCTTCCTGTGCAATTTTTCTACAATTTCTTAAGCTTCCCCCTTCAAGCACAGTTCAACAGAGACACACTTCATGCAATTTTGGTGGGGAACGCAATCTAATTCAACCAAGTCCTGGCACCAAAGGAAGTTCACAGTTAATGTTGGAAACCATCTCTGCTGTGATCTTTTTTCCTCTATTAGCTTCTACTTTAATCCCACATGTAGTTTTCAAGCCGTAAGAGTTTCATAAAGATTTTACTATTCACACTACTAAAAAAAAGTCTCGAGCAAGACCAAATGTCAAATCTGCATTTTGAAAATGGTATAATACTATTTCAATTAGTGCAAAGATGGAGATAAAGTTTGGGGTGACATAAAACAGCAGGGGCACAGCGTGGAATAAAACCATCACTGTGTGTTTGAGGAACCACGGGAGAAAATGTGGGAGCTTGTGAGTCACACGTTCAGGACAAGGAAGCAGAGGGAGAGAAAGAAGAGCCACCATACCAAGACCTTACCAGACGTATTTGTCATCATGTCATCACAGATGAATGAGCACTGAGCGGGAGGGTGGCAGTAGGCATGTGCCATGCACCGTCCTTCTGGTGGCTGGAAGGGAGCAGCTGGGCTAAGCTGCTGTCTCTGTAGGGTCAATCCCCTGAGGCAAGAAGAGGAGTGGCAGAATTATTAACAAAAGTAATTAACTTCAGCTTATGTAAAATCATTCATATGTTTCTTAGTACTTTTTGTCTTTAAATATTGCAAGTGCATTAATTCCCAAGCATATTTAACTGCAAAGACAAGAAACATTTTTAAGCTGACTAAACACATAGAAGAAGCATTGGTCAAGCATTTGAAATTTTAAGTATCTGTAAGTCAGCAAGGATCTAGCATCTTCCTGACACTGGAGAAATCTTTCGTCTTCTTTTCTGGTGATTTGCTGGCCACTGTGGTTTCCCAAATCAAAGTTTATGGCTCTGGGCTTAGAAACTGAGCTCTCTAAGAAATTTGGCTAACTATGGACGCACTGCTGCCTATACATCATCTATGATAACTTTAGAATTTTTGCTACATGAATATTCTGAATATGAAGACACATATTTTATTATGCTTTGCAAAACAGATAATTACTACCATACTTAGGAATGAAAGGCGAAGGAACAGCTATTAATGGTGTAATGATTTACAGCCCAGCTTTGCTTCCAGACAAGAAGACTCCAAAATCACATGACTATTCATTAAAACTTGCAAGTTCATTAAAGACATGGTAAGATTTCTGAAAGACTTATTGAAAGCCAGCGACTCCTAAGGTCCACATTTCAATGGGAATTAGGTATATAAAATTCTTTTGCACTTTGGGAAATCCCACAGGGGCCCATATAGAAAACAGAGAAATACTTTAGACAACTAAATGCATTTAAACAAACAAAAGCCCATGGCTCATAGATGCTTAACGTCATTGTGGGCTTCTCTGTTTAAACTGAAAATTCTTTCAGACCCAGTATTTCTGTGTTGGCACATCTCTAAATCAGACCTGGATTTAATGCCTACCTGGGACCTGCCAGGTTTCTGAGGGGCTGAAGAGTCCCCGTAGGCAGATGTTAATTACTTTGCTACGAGGAGCCTTTGGATAAAAAATAATGAAGAACACGTGAGAGATGAGAACAGACTAGAAAACAGACCTATCCTGTCTTACTTTTAATGATGTCTTACTTCTTGTCTTCTCCTATGTAGACAATCCTCAACAAGAGGACTTCAAGGTCTTCTGTGGAGGTGCAGGGTCTGGGGGTTTATGCCCAATCAAAAGAGTGAAAAGAGGAAAGATAATGGTGTCACTGACTTCTTCGTGTACAGAGAAGGTTCTTGCAGTTGCACTCTGTTCTGAGAAGGAAGCAGCATCACCCACTGACTGCTGTGTCTGGAAAGAACAAATGAGGTTCATCTCTTCCAAACACAAATATGGATGCTCTTGGACTTTTTTTTGGCTGGGTTTTGTGACATCCCCTTAGTATGCAGAGGTTTCATACTGGTTTCAAAGGGAGTAAGGCACCTTGCCCGTTTTAAATATCTCTAGTAGAGACATTTATTGCTGGCTGGTTTGAACCGGCTCTAAATATCTTAGGCCATGACTATACGGGAGAGTGATATAGGGCTGATCAGCTGAAGTCTAGGATCTACAGCAGTCCCTATCCTCTTGTTGTGACAGCACAGTTGTATACCTGGATTTGGAGCTGACTTAGTATATCTGCAAAATACTTTGCTTTGCTGCCGTTACACACTAGTTCACTTAGAGCTAGCCGAGGATGTTTTGCACTGCACCCTGTTGTGGACACCGAACACAGAATATACAATATCTTGAGTGCTGTTGGCTGTGTTACCATTTACCTTAAATATTTTAATTAGATATTGCTTTAGGTGGTCATGGAAGATACTTGTTAAAAAAAATACACTTCCTAAAACATAGATCCATGCATGTGTGTATTTATTATTTTTATGGGAAGAGATGGAAAGCTGGGTCAGCTCCAAATCAGACTGCACTTGCAGTATCTTAAAACAACTTCAGCGGAGTCACATAAACTTGATTCCAGAAGAACTTCTCCAAATCCCCCAGCCTGGGGTTCTTGACACAGCTCATGTCCCCTAGTTACATCTCCATCACTGCAGAACTAATCCGTGGTGTACCATATTTTCAAATCCAGTGGCTTGGGAACTTTCCTTGGGGCTTCTGCAGGGCTCTCTCATCTTTGATGTTCTGTCATTTTTCCCCCCTTATTTTACATATGTGCTAGAACAGAACTGGTTAGTCCAACACATTTATGTCATTAGCAGAGGGTTTGTTTTTTTATGATGAGTGATATAATGTAATTTAATTGCTGGATTTCATAAGTAGGGTTAGTGATCTCTCCCTACTCCAGATCAGTAGAGATACCACAAGGATTCCTATCATATGGTGCACTTAATTATGATAAATAAGCAGGGATAAATTAAGCCTATAAAAGGCCCAGATGGATATTATATTTGCATCGTGAATGCATGCTATGATGAAAATATGGCAGTTGGAGGGCCCCTTTGAAGCAGAACTCTGGATCCACACTTAATCTGTATTGTAAAAAAGATGTGAACAGTAAATTCAGCAGTTCATGACAAGCATATTGGAAGACTTTGGCTTCAGCAAAGAACCTCATTTTAATTTGTGTAGAAGAGAAATGGGGGTGGAAAGCTCAGGCATGAAAGGTCTGATAGGTTTTGCTGGCGTGTAATTTTTTGGTCAGTTGCAATTGAGACTTGGGGCTGAATAAAACCAGATGCACTGGTGGCGTTCCAAAGTTCCAGGAAACCTACCTGATTTACAAGTGTATTTGTATTTGGACCAATTATGGAGTGCAGCCCCTACAATTGCTATGCAAGGTCAGGAAAGATGTGGTTCATGTTAACAATATGACTCCACTGGGAAACCAGTGGTTTTACTCACTTCTGCTCATGAATAAATTACATTTTTTTAAAAATTCATAGGAGACAACAAAATCATAAGAAAAATAGCTGTTGTATTGAGAAAGATAGCTTACTATTGGGACCTGAACATCACAGAATCACAGAATCACTAAGGTTGGAAAGGACCATCAAGATCATCAAGTCCAACCATTAATCCAGTGCCACCATGTCCATTAAACCATGTCCTGAATTGCCACACTTCCAAAGATGATGACCCCACCACCTCCCTGGGCAGCC
>NW_010512062.1:0-4504 GCF_000687285.1 Phaethon lepturus
GACCCCAGGGTGCTGGGACCTTTGTACCTGGGAGAGTCTCACGCCTCTTCTTGCACCTGCACTTGCAAACGTATCAAAAAGCTCTTGGGGTTACTTCAGCACAGCAGGTACCCAGGTGGACCCCGCACCACCCCAGGGCCAGGCCTCCCGGCTCACAAGTCCAGCTCCCCACCAGAGATGCAGCACCAGCAGTAGCAAAGTGGCTACACACAAAAACCCAAAGACCAAGGCTGGGCCAGTCACGAGGTGCCAGAAGGCACGCAGCGACGCAGCCTTCTCTGAGGCCTGTGCTGGGGTCACGGGCTGCCAAGAGTGGGGACAGTGCAATGTCCTACGCTCCTGCCCTCAAGCCCCAGGTATAGCCAGTCCATTCTTGCCCCTGAGCAGCCTGTCACTAACTGCCTGTCCCAGCGGCATCCTCCCTGCAGCCAAAGACCATCTGGGCAGAAGAGGATGAGCAGACAGACAGACAGACAGTTGCTCAGACACAGCTACCTCCCGCGTGTGACCAGAGTCGGGGGAGCTGGACCCCATCTGGACGTGACAATCAGGTCAGGAAGAATCCCTGATAGTTGTCAAAGCTTCTGTTTCACACCCTGTTCCCTATTTTATGTGACCCCACACAGCTCCTGCTTGGGCAGAGGCTTGGGGCTTCAAAAACTCCTCACTCTGCTCCTGTTTACACAAAATCTCTTCCTGCCATGGTTGCATTCCCTGCAACCTTACACACACGTGCTGTCTGCATAACCTTGACCCTTACTCATCAGAAAAGGCTCTGACAGATCCAACTTATAAATCCAGCCCTGCCTTTTCCTGCAGAACTCGTACAGCCTTGTTGCCTCACCTTGAAGGAACCCAAGCACACAGCCATGGGATTTCATAGCTGTGGGATCCTGGAGCTGTGGGATGTCGGCTTTCCTAGAAGAACCACAGCGACTCATGCTGCTGCTGGTGAATGCACTCCCACCTCCCAAATCCAGCCATCCACCAGAACAGGTTTGTCCTGCTGCATATCCAATCAGTCCCCCAAGGGCTGATTCCACAACCCATCACACGCGTTTTAGAAATTTTCTTCTGTAAATCAATAGAAAGAATGACAGTTTGGATCAGATATACCAGGCAGCACAACCTGAGAAAGCAGGAAAGAGGTACGCTTGGGCCAAACAAAACACAAACATGCAGGTGGAACAGGAAATTCAGCATTAAAAAACTCCAGCACCCCAAAAGCAAACAAACAGCAAACACTGCTCCACTGGGGCAAGACATGCTACCAGGACAGAGGTAGACCTGCTTCAGGCTTCAATATATAAGTACCCACCAATATGTCCCCCAAAGAAATGCAGTTTTACAGTCATTCCCTGAATAAGGTGAAAGGCTGTGTGCTTTACGGCTGTGGCATGGCTGTTACTACGTGCTGCCCTTAGCCACTCCTGCCGTAGCCGGCAGCGATAACAGGACAGAGCAGCTGCTATGCAGATTCCACCTGAAGGCCTTGCAGCACCTATCACACTTTCATTTAAGCCCCAGATGATTCCCCATACTTAAACTCATTGTGCTGAAATCCCATCAAGCAGAGGGGTGGGAGGGTGAGACTGGACACGAGTGACTGCTGTTTCCTACCAACACAGATTCTTGCTCTGCAGACTCAGGCATGTTGCAGAGCAAGCAAACAAGCTCTCCCCCCGGAGAGCTTATTTTAGCTTCCCACCCCGCCGCCCATCTCCCAGCCCTCGTGACAGCCCACGAGCCGCCAGGCAGCCACCAGACTTCCTGCTTGCCGGCCCTCCAGGGGAAAAAACAGTCTGGAGGAAAGAAAAGTAACTTTGTGGGAAGCGCTTGGCCCCCTCCAAAGCAAACAGAGTGTGTCCTCAAGAGGTCCTGTAAGCAGCAAGATGGAAAATACGATGGCATTCAGAGCTGGGAAGATCAAACAAGATAGCCTTCTCCCAAGGGAAAATCTGCTGCTTCTCCCCAACCGCTCTCCCATTGCCATTTCTAGCCTCTGCCCAGAGGTTTCCTGAGGACAGATGCGTTTGAGTTGACACTCTGGTACCCCACTGTAAGTGATTCCCTGCACCCCCTAGCTTTGGGGCTGAAAGAGGGGGTTAACACCAATTGCACTTAATGAGGGGGAGCACCAGAACTTGGCATCTGGACTGTTTGCACAGCTCTGGTTTTAACCAAGCCCCAACCAACCGTTCCTCAGTATGGTCTGGAAACCCGTGCTGGCCAGGGACCAGCCCTCTTGGGATGCAGCACTGTTTTGTCTGGCAGTGCAATATGCAGAGGTGGGCTGTGCCATGCCAGCTGGACCACGTGCCAGGCAGCAGCATGCACTGAGCCCACAGACATGTGGCTGCTTCCCCAACAGTCCTTGCTCTCCCCCAGAATGCAGCAGCAGGGGCTCACAGCACCTGGCTGAACACAGTCATTGGGAGACAACCTCATGGCTGCAATCACCATGTGTCTTCTGCAGAGTCAAGATTCACATGTGAACACCTGTGTGCTGCTGAACTCAGCATGGGGCTTAGTCTACTGCCACAGTCACCCAGCATCACCCATAGATGGTCAGTGTCACGTAGGAAGGTGCCACAGTCTCCACCACCAGCACCCTGTTCCCTCGACACTCTGGGGTTTGATGGGGCTGCTGTGACCTCTCCTCACAGGTGTGGCAACACTGGTTGGTGGGACAGGCTGGCCTGCCACCAGCCTTCCAGGGGACATCAGACACCTCTTGCCATCCCCAGAGAGGGGCAGTGGTGCACTGGGTGCCACCACACCAGAGCCATGAGTGTCACCTCCAGTGCCTGCGGGCCAGCAGTGAGGGAGGGTTGGGACAGGTTTGAATGGCAGCTGGTGCTTGCCAGTAGCTTGGAGGACAGACAACTGAATAACTATGTTTGTATTAAAAAAAACAAAGATGGCTCCGTCAATCAGAAGAGCCTGGGCTGGCCCCAAGAGAAACTATTCAGTGAGAGAAAACAAAACAAAACAAAAACTCCAAAAAGCCTTTTCCAAGAATTTTCAAAATCTCCCTAACCTCATTCACCCCACCACGCCAAGGATGAAAGCATCAGCCTGTCTTATGGCAGCCTCTTGAGGGCACTTTGATATAGAAAGCGTAGTAAGGCAGCTGAGTCCCAGCTCCCTGTTGCCAGAGCAGAAAGCTCCATGTGGAGGAGCGAGAGTATTTCGGCTGAACCACCAGACACAGTCAATGCCAGGAATTGTTTCTGGTATCTACAGATTGCTTTCTTGGTGGGATAGACCTGCCAGGCAGGGAAATTGGACAAGAGACATTAAGGTCATTTTGATTTTCCCCTATTATTGCTGGCTGTTCCAGCAAGCCCAGAGATGTGGGAGGAACCTAGGTAAAAACTCATTTCCCTGTGGATTTATCCATATGCTGATGCTACCAGAGCTGAGTGGTGTCACATTCAATGCCTTCTTTCTGGAGCAGAAAGGGGAGGGATGATGCACTGGTTCCTTCGCCCTGTATCCCATGCAGGTGTGAACCTGTTCAGTCAAACACAGCTAAGCCAAGCAGAGATCTCAAAACAGGTAGGACAGGTCTGGGAAATTTATGAAAAAAAAATGGTTTAAAGAAAAGCAGGCTGTGAACAGCCTGGCCATTGCACAGAGGAGACCAGCCAGAGCGGTCCTCGATAGAAAACAGGGCAGTGAGTCTCCAGAGGCTGCTGTGATTTACCTGGCAGCCTGGGCCTGACAGGGCTGAGGAACTCCATGGAGAAGAGAAGTTGCAAGAACAGGCTGAGAAGCTAGGATTAGGACCAAGTTGCAGAAAACATCTCGGCATGGAGTGCAGCCTGGACAAGGAAGCTGATGGTGAGGCAAGCTGCAAGGACCACGTGGATAGGAGGGCTTCAGGGCCAAGCATCCTCCACCCTCTCCCTTTGAAGCCAACTCAGAGCTAAAGAAAATCACCCCAGGCACATGGCACAGGAGGTGTCCGTGGCACAGGCAGCCTCAGAACACAACCCCCAGACGGTGGCTGATACCCCTTCTGGCCATCACCCTTCTCCAGCGCGCTTGCTCCCTGACACTCCTTCTCAGTGTCAGGAGCATCATACCAGGATGGGGGCTCTGGAGGTGCCAGCACACGGCTGCCCAGGGGTCCTCGAGCGAGTCATGGTGCCTGTGACATGCAAATCGTGACACCAGGGCTTTGCAGTCTGCTTTGTTGCAATGCACCATCTGATGGAGGGAGTTTGCAGAGGAAGGCAGCACTTTTCACTAGGGCTAACACACTGTTGGATCTGAGAGACACATCAAATTTCAGTATAAATTAGAGAAACCCATTCTCTTGCCAATGCCATTTCATACTAAGTTTATAAGAGATATGATCCAAATTATATTTCTCTCACATTTGTCAACACTGATTTTTTTCCTCCTTTCTCCATGTCCATGGTTCCTCCGAGCCCCTACCCCAGCTCCTGTTGGCTGGGGGGTGCGCCTGCTGGACCCGCCACAACCCTTGGGTGCC
>NW_010512062.1:4535-5037 GCF_000687285.1 Phaethon lepturus
GGCTGTAAGCACTTGCCTCCCCCACAGCACCAGACACGTCAAGCACACAGGACCTCTCCGTGCTGATGCAGAAGAGCCGTACATCCCTCTCCCGTGGGGATGCTGCCGAGGTGAGCACCTGGACTGACACTTTTGGCTGCGTTTTCAAAGCTGGCAGCGAGAGCGAACACCACGTTTGGCATTTTTTTGTTCCTGTTCACTAATCACATTTGCTCTGGAGTCTTTAGGGATGTAAAGTCTTCAGATATCTCTGCTTAAAAAGAGCCACTTTTCTGCAAAGTTACGCTGTCTTTGAAGTGCAAAAATCCAACTGTCCGAAGCTATTTATGACCACCAGCAGCAGACGCACCCATTGCATTTGGGCGTAGGGAGAGATGCCCTCAGTTCTGCCGGTAAAGAAGGAGACTGGCAGCTGCGGGAGCAGCGGGTGCGGGTCAGCGCTGCGAGAAATGAGGATTTGTGCCCGGTGGATGGACACCGGCCAGCGCGGCTCTTCCCGGGC
>NW_010512063.1:0-1249 GCF_000687285.1 Phaethon lepturus
TCCATCACCGGGTGGTGAGCAATTGTTGCATGGTGCATCACTTGGTTTTGTATGTTCCTTAATAGTGATGTTAATATTACTGATAATTATTTTTATTTCATCTTTCTTTGTCCTATTAAACTGTTTTTATGTCGACCCGCAAAGTTTTTTTTTTCTTTCCTGATTCTCTTCCCCCGTCTTACCTAGGGAAAGCGGGTGAGCAAGCAGCTGTGTGGTGCTTAGTTGCTGGCTGGGGCTAAGCCATGGCAGCAAGTCATGTGTAAGAAGCTGTGTTGAAGTTACCCCAGCATCCTTATGTCTAAAAAGCAGATATCCAAGTGATGTGTTTGTCTGTTGGCTAGGGCAAGTTGTTTTATAAATATGTTGTCAGGAATTGTGCGTGTCCTTGCAAGAAGCTGCCATTACATTAGTTTTCCAAGCAGTGAAATTTTCATCGTGTTATTAAAAAAAAAAAACAACCTGCAATTCCCAAACAGAGTTAGCACAACAAGTTTGATGTACCTGCATTAAAGTTCCCTTCAAATAATTTTTCACAACTTGTGTTGTCCTTCATGTGCCTCTACCAGAAGTTACCAGCACCACAAATTTCATAATGTGGCACTGGAAGGGTGAGGAACTAATGGATGGATGTTTTCTCTCCGCTCTTGGTGGAAAGGTATGGCATATGCTTTAAAGGGTAATTTCTTAAGTTACTGAGTGTGAATTCCCAGCACATATCTGGAAGTAACAGAAGCACCGTTGCTGAAGAGGTCACTTTTCTCTTCCAGCTATGAGTGGTGACCTCCTTAATAGATTTTACCAAAAGGAGCATATGCTTGTGCTGGGCCTCAGCCACTTCATAACTTAAATTCCACTTTCACTGTCAGTTCAAGGGAAGATGTGGGCCATCTGTTAGGTACTAATCCACACTGGAATGCAGGCAGCAGCAGTTACTTTACTGTTCTGATCTGACACCACAAAACTGACTTTCCTCTCATAAGTATATATGCAGAGTATTCTCACACTTGGCTGTTGCTAGCATTGCAGCCAGATAGCCAGAGGGTTTTCAGCTGTGTCAAAAGTATTTTTACAGTCTAGATGCTATAGAAGTACACGATCCATGATTTTGCAAATGCACTTAAGAAAGTTAAGACAGCTTGATTTAGAAATCTCTTTCTAAAAAACATCTAGGTGTACAATACCATGCTTCATCACTCCTGCAAATATAATGCTGCATATTCACGAAGAGTACAAGGATCTCATTAGGTCA
>NW_010512064.1:0-2500 GCF_000687285.1 Phaethon lepturus
CCGGCCCCGCCGGCCGGAGGCACCTCGGACTTCCCCCGGCGACTTTCCGACAACGCGCTAGCGCGGGGTTCTCCGCTCCTGCGGCCGCTGTGTGCACCGCCGTTTGCGGTACCCGCGCCCCTCGGCTCCGCGGGGGCGGAACGCGGGGAGAGGGTCCCGCAACCCGCGCGGCGAATCGAGCCGGGAAGTTTGCGGGATGTCGTCCTGCCTCTGTGCGCGTTTGCCCGGCTTCCAGAACCCCTGGGAGGGACGCCCTCCCCGTACCGCCGGCGAACACATACGCGCCTTCCCCGCGAAGCTCTGCCGAACCGTTTCTTAAAAGTTACTCGGTTCCGGGGAGGCGACTTCTGGTTTTTAGCTTAGTTTTGCGCGCTTTGAGCGCACTGGAGTTTTGCCCTTTGCTCTGCGTAATCCCCTTTCTCATCTCGGTAAACGTATTTATTTTTCTTCCGATATTGTTTCTACTTCCTCTTGAAGTTTGGAGCAGGAGTTGGGGAAAACGTTAGGTTTTTATTTGTCTTTCATCGGCCTCTTATGAAAGAATTTGGAACTTCTTAAAGTGAGCGGAGAAAGGGAAAGCTGAGACGGAAATTATCTTGCTGGGAAAGCAGAGAGGGATTTTTCACATCTTCACTCTGTGTGATTGCATCTTTTGACGTTCACTATCTTTTTTGTTTGTTTGTTTTAGTCGATGGAACAGACCAAAACACCTCCAAGTATCTTTTTCAAAAGTAGCCGTTTTCTCCCGTTTTTAGTCTTTTGATCTGATTTTGCACATAATTTTCAAGTGAAAGACAGTGGGAGTGTGAGAAAGGAATGTTAACTGAGCAGCTTTCCTGCCTGTTGCTAAAGGATGTACTTGAAGTAAGTTGGGTTTTGCCTGAAACGATGGCATGGAAGTGAAGCTTTTGTTTCGTTTGCGTGGCTACCCTAAGTTAAATAAGTAAATAACGAAGTTTATTATTTTCTAACAATACGGACCGGTTTGCTAGGAAAAGCAGCGTGCTTTACTATAAAATCTGCAGGAGCCTCCCCCCGCCCTTCTCTAGTAATGGCTTTAGGTTATAGCTAGTTTACATGGTCAGACGATAAGTTTTGAGTGAGTTGCCTCCAGGGTGTGTTTCGTAATGGTGTTTCAGGATTCAGAACGCTGTAATAATATTAGCACAGGGCTCCCCTCCGCCTTTCCGGGGTCCCCAGCCCTGGCAGCAGCTTCACGCTGGAGCAAGACAGGGTGGGTGAGCTGCGGCGGGGACGAGTGTGCATTACATGCCTTGAAATTGCAAAGCAAAACCTCCCAATGCCAGGCGCGCCTTTCTTCTCCTTTCATACCGTGAATTCAGGTTTGCTAATTCAGCGACAGTTTGCGCAGGGTTCAGGCAGCTGTAGCATCGCTAGTCCGTAGGACACTTGCGGGAAGGTACTGCTGGGCAGTGTTTCGAGCGAAGGAATAGAGTGGCCCCGTGAAAATGTCTTGCATCTGATTTGAATTCTGGTTTGTTAAAACTTTCTGCTATGGTTTCATACCTAAAGATCGATAGGGAAAAAAGTTCCTTAGAGTGCAACAGCATGGGGTGGGGTGGGGGGGTTGGTTTTGTGTTGTGTTTTTTTTTTTTACTGCTCTTTTTTTTTTTTTTTTTTTAAAGTTCAAAGCTCTGCAGTTCACTTTTACCAGGAAGACTTTCCACTTAAAATGTATTTTTGGTGCAATCAATGGTTAAGTAAGTTTACCCTTGTAAAATCCTCTGTGTGTGCACATTTGATAAAGTTTGTATTGGATTAACCAGAACAGCTTCTCAGATTAATAGCAGAAATTACTTGCAGCGTAAATTATATTCAACAAGTAACTAATTACTGGTAGGAAGTGGGCAGGAGATTGTGGGATTATTTCCTTTTGTTAATAGCTCCAGCCACCATCATGACATTTTAGATTTTTGATTATTTTCTTTAGGTTGGTCGGAATTGCACTCCCAGTTTTAAAAGATTATTCTTGGAGCGTAGTTTTCCAAGGCAAAAGTTGTATCGGACAAATAAGACGGCTAGAGTTTGAGGGAGAGAAAATATTTGCTGCTCTTCTATATAACGGCTTGTCAGAACCAGTGCTTTTTCATATCAGTAATGGATTTTTGTAAATTCCTGCTGCAGCATTATGATCATCCACATAATTGTTACTGGGCCCATGAAATAAGAGAAATTATGATCTCTTTCTTTAGTAGGATCTGAAGGACAGGGTGCTTAAGAGAAATAATTGCTTAGTTAGGCTGCTTTTAGTTTGTTACATAATTAGGCCTTTTTTGTGCGATAACTGCAGTCTGTCGGTTCAGAATACAGACACTTGTGTTTTTTCCAGAGGTGAGCCCGAAGTGTAGAGGGCCTTGTGAAATATCACTTATGCAGATGCAATTCAGAAATAATTACTGAAACCCATATGGTGGAAGTTGTCTGAACACTGTGTTAGTTCAGACCCGTTTTGTGTGTGTTTCCCCTACATAACCCGCAT
>NW_010512064.1:7500-14629 GCF_000687285.1 Phaethon lepturus
TAGACTGCAGTGACCTTTCAGAGCATAACAAACTTGACAGGGAAGAATCCATGGATGTGGAGGCTTCCAGCATTAACAATAGCAGTAGCAGTTCCAAGAGCGTCAACAATAGTATTACAAGCAGTAACAGCTCCACAATGGGTACCTCAGCTGTAACAACCTCTCTACCTCACATAGGGGATCTGACAACATTAGGCAACTTTTCAGTGATAAATAGTAATGTAATAATTGAAAACCTTCAGAGTACTAAAGTGGCAGTAGCACAGTTCTCACAGGAAGCGAGATGTAACGGTGCATCGAACAGTAAGCTTGCTGTACCTGCCCTGATGGAGCAACTGTTGGCATTACAGCAGCAGCAGATCCATCAGTTGCAACTGATTGAACAAATTCGTCACCAAATATTATTGTTGGCTTCCCAAAATACAGACATGCCAACATCTTCTAGCCCGTCTCAAGGTACTTTACGAACATCTGCCAACCCCTTGTCCACATTAAGTTCCCATTTATCCCAGCAGCTGGCTGCAGCAGCTGGATTAGCACAAAGCCTTGCTAGTCAATCTGCCAGCATCAGTGGTGTGAAACAGCTACCCCCTATACAGCTACCTCAGAGCAACCCTGGCAACACTCTAATTCCATCCAGTAGTGGCTCTTCTCCAAGTATTAACATACTGGCAGCAGCAGTTACAACACCGTCTTCGGAAAAAGTGGCTTCAAGTATTGGTGGCTCACAGCTCAGCAACCCACCAGTATCAGCATCATCTTCACCAGCTTTTGCAATAAGCAGTTTATTAAGTCCTGCATCTAATCCACTTCTACCTCAGCCCACCCCTAGTAACTCTGTTTTCACCAGTCCCTTGTCCAATATTGGAACACCTGCAGAGGATTTAAACTCCTTGACTGCCTTGGCACAGCAAAGAAAAAGCAAGCCACCAAATGTAACTGCTTTTGAAGCAAAAAGTAATTCAGATGAGGCATTCTTTAAGCATAAATGCAGGTTCTGTGCTAAAGTGTTTGGGAGTGACAGTGCCTTGCAGATTCACTTACGTTCCCACACTGGCGAGAGGCCATTTAAATGCAACATATGTGGAAACAGGTTCTCCACGAAGGGAAACTTAAAAGTCCACTTTCAGCGTCATAAAGAAAAATACCCTCATATTCAAATGAATCCATACCCAGTGCCAGAGCATTTGGACAATATTCCTACAAGCACAGGTATTCCTTACGGGATGTCTATACCACCAGAGAAACCTGTCACGAGCTGGCTGGACAGCAAGCCAGTCCTCTCCACCCTGACAACTTCCGTTGGCCTGCCACTCCCACCAACAATTCCAAGCTTGACCCCATTCATCAAAACTGAGGAGCCTCAGCCGATTCCCATTAGCCATCCTTCCACTAGCCCTCCGTGCTCTGTCAAGAGTGACTCGGGAACAGCTGATCCCACATCAAAAATTTCCAATGGACTTTCTGACGAGGTAGAGGCTGGTGCTTTGCCTACCTCAAATGGCAAAATGGAAGAAAACCCTCAAAACACAAGCACCATCACTAGCACGAGCAGCTCCATGAGCTCACCGGCAGCAGACTCGAGCTCCAGCAGTGTCGCCACTTTTACAAATCCTCTGATGCCTCTAATGTCAGAGCAATTTAAGGCCAAGTTTCCATTTGGAGGACTATTGGATTCAACGCCAGCATCTGAAACATCAAAATTGCAGCAATTGGTAGAAAACATTGACAAAAAGGCAACAGATCCTAACGAGTGTATCATTTGCCACCGAGTTCTCAGTTGCCAGAGTGCACTGAAAATGCATTATCGCACACATACCGGTGAGAGGCCATTTAAGTGTAAAATCTGTGGTCGCGCTTTCACTACTAAAGGCAACTTAAAGACTCATTACAGTGTCCACCGTGCCATGCCCCCGCTGAGAGTACAACATTCATGCCCAATCTGCCAGAAAAAATTCACCAACGCCGTTGTGCTACAGCAGCATATCCGAATGCACATGGGAGGGCAGATCCCCAACACCCCAGTGACGGAAAACTATCCTGAGTCAATGGAATCAGATACAGGATCTTTTGATGATAAGAATTTTGATGATATAGACAACTTCTCAGATGAGAACATGGAAGACTGTCCTGACAGCAGTGTGCCAGATACACCTAAATCTGCAGATGCATCACAAGACAGCTTGTCGTCTTCCCCTCTGCCCCTGGAAATGTCAAGTATTGCTGCTTTGGAAAATCAGATGAAGATGATCAATGCAGGACTTGCTGAACAACTTCAGGCAAGCTTAAAGTCAGTTGAAAATGGGTCAGTGGAAGGCGACGTTTTGACTAATGATTCGTCATCTGTCGGTGGTGATATGGAAAGCCAAAGTGCTGGAAGCCCTGCTGTCTCAGAGTCTACCTCTTCCATGCAGGCCTTGTCCCCATCCAACAGCACTAATGATTACCACAAGTCTCCAAGTATTGAAGAGAAACCAGTAAGAACTTTACCAAGTGAGTTTGCCAACGGTTTGTCTCCAACCCCTGCTAACAGTGGTGCTTTGGACTTGACGTCTAGTAACACTGATAAAATGATTAAAGAGGAGTCTCTGAGTGTGCTCTTTCCTTTCAGAGATAGAGGTAAATTTAAAAACACCGCATGTGACATTTGTGGCAAAACATTTGCTTGTCAGAGTGCCTTGGACATTCATTACAGAAGTCATACCAAAGAGAGACCATTTATTTGCACAGTTTGCAATCGTGGCTTTTCCACAAAGGGTAATTTGAAGCAGCATATGTTGACACATCAAATGCGAGATCTACCATCACAACTTTTTGAGCCCAATTCCAGTATTGGCCCTAATCAGAACTCTTCGGTTTTGCCTGCTAATTCACTGTCATCGCTCATAAAGACTGAGGTTAATGGCTTTGTGCACAGCTCTCCTCAGGATAGCAAAGAAGCACCCTCTGGTCTAGTTGCTTCGGGTCCGCTCTCCTCCTCTGCCACATCCCCTGTCCTGCTCCCTGCTCTTCCCAGGAGAACCCCCAAACAGCACTACTGCAACACGTGTGGGAAGACATTCTCTTCCTCCAGTGCTCTGCAGATCCATGAAAGGACACACACTGGTGAGAAACCTTTTGCCTGCACTATATGTGGAAGAGCATTCACAACAAAAGGCAATCTGAAGGTACTTCTTCCTCTTGCTGTTCTTAGGTTTCATTTTCTCCTTGATGGGGGGGGGGGGGGGGGTTTTTACATCTGTTAATGTTGCAAGCAGTGGTACCTTTGGTTGTCTGTGACAAGTGGTGTGTTTAGTCAGCTCTGGTACACCTAGATGGCCTCTTGTTGAGTGCTCATGTTGGCAGTCGGTCTGAAGCATGAGCTGTTTTTGATGCTTAATTAAAATTCATCTAACAGCGAAGACTGTCTGTGTAGAGTGTGAAACGGAACAGCCAAATGATGGTAAGGAGTATTAATTAACAGAGAAATGTGTTTTGTAACTCACCTCTCTAAGAAGTGAAAGGCTCTTGAATGTGCTGTTTTTCATAACTATCATGTAAGATGATGAGTGTTTAAAAAAACTATTAACATAATTCTGGAACTAATGGGCATTACTTTAATTGATTATATAACTAACATTTCCTACTGATACGTGTTTGAAAAAGCAAATATACTTAAGTTTTAGAACACCAGTTGAGCACTTTACTGTGTACATTTTTCTGTTGACAGAGTATTTCTCTAGAGGTTGCTGCCAGTAATGTGAGATGAATAATTACTTTCAGGCCATTCTGTCTATACACGAGGCTCTTCGATGAGCAATCAGTAAAGGATACTTTCTGCCTGTCTGAAAAGGATGTTTATAGGGTAAAGGGTGTCAAATACAATACTTACCATTGCAATGAAAGTGGACATAGCAATTCTAGCCCTGAAAGCAGCTATCTGCAATTGACGGAATAACGTGAAGTCATTATAAACTAAATACATGTAATAAAAAAGAGAGTAATAAGCAATGTATTGTTCATCAGGAAAGCAGGGTATTCTGGGTAATGGTGATGGGCTAATCCAGAAGTCGTCTGTTTATTATTCCAGATGGGAAATGGAGCTCTGCATCCGGTACCTTTAGTGCCGTTCATTATGTAACAAGACTGGACATGTTCATGGACTGGCCTTCTCTGTGATCAAAATAAGTTTGAAATCCCTGTCAACCCCTATTTTTTGTTTGTTTGTTTCTTCCTTTCTTTCTTTTCAGGTTCACATGGGCACTCACATGTGGAACAGTACTCCTGCAAGACGAGGCAGACGACTTTCCGTAGATGGCCCCATGACATTTCTAGGAGGCAATCCTGTAAAGTTCCCAGAAATGTTTCAGAAGGATTTGGCAGTGCGGTCGGGGAATGGAGACCCCTCCAGCTTCTGGAACCAGTACGCAGCAGCACTCTCCAATGGCTTGGCCATGAAGACCAACGAGATCTCTGTCATCCAGAATGGCGGCATCCCTCCGGCACCGGGGGGCCTGGGCAACGGTGGCAGCTCTCCGGTCAGCGGCTTGACGGGAAGCCTGGAGAAGCTCCAGAATTCAGAACCCAATGCACCTCTAGCTGGTCTGGAGAAAATGGCAAGCAACGAAAATGGGACAAACTTCCGTTTTACGCGTTTTGTGGAAGACAACAAAGAAATTGTAACAAACTAGGAAAAACTCTATAAATAACATTCCTGCAAATAGTGCAACCTAGGGTTGCTTTTTTCAAGTTGCAGGCTACAACATTACAAAGACTTTCTTTTGTACCATGTTCTACTTCTAGAGTTCTAAGAGAGCTTATTTATTAGTGATATAACCTTGCTTTGCAAACAAATGCAAGCATTAACTTTGGTCTCCTGTATTTTGAACTAAATACTAATCGACTAGAGTGCTGTAAACTTGCTGTAACATTTATGGCAGTTGCAAGTCTGTTCTGCTAGGTGATCTTATTCTGGCATTAACTTATTTTCTATATCCAGTTTAACATGAACTCTGGTATTGATGCGATGCCTCAGTGATGCATTAGATCTCTAATAAAAATCTGTATATAAATGTACACTTTGATCCTGCTGGAAATTTTATCAGCAACACATTGTTTAATTTTTCCAAACAGAATTAAGAAGAGGACTGAAAGAATATAGACTGAACAGCGTGGGTCCTTTACACAGCTCAGTTTTTGATTTTTATTATAAAATTAAAACTGCTTTAATTTTTGTAGGTTTAACATTTTCCGTTTTGAACTGTTATTTGTATTGTGCTTTTTACTTGAGTCGTCTTAAATGTTAATACGTTTCTGTACAGTAATAAGCACGCGGATTATTAGACAAGATACTGAAGTGTTGTTTTGGTAGTTGAAACTGAGACGTAACATTTTGCCTTGTAGGTATATTCATTATAGAAAATGTGCTGGACTTTCACAATGCTGCTAAGTATGGCATCTTGAACAACTTCCGTGGACAACTGTAGATGCTCCTGTATATACAATACGACATCACTTTCACTGAAATGTACATATGTTCCTTACAAGACCAAGCCCTACTCCTTGACCAAGGGAACAAGTATAGTGTTTGTTTATTTTGTATTAGATATTGGGGGGGGCAGGGGGAACCTTGGACTGTTACATGCACTTTCTTGCAAAGTTGAAAGGAAAAGAGGTCCAGTTTCTTTAACATTTAATACTTACTAACAGCAGAGATACTGTAATTTTACTCAAGTAATCAAATACATTTTTGCAACAGATAAAATTCGCTGTCTCTGTGTTTTTAAGGTGTACCTGTATTTAGTAATCACTTTGTATTATTTAGCCTTTCCCTTGGTTAACATGAACTGTCCAGGTTGTATGTGTGTGTTTATATTTGTACGTATAGGTATACATATATGTATTGCATATTAATTGCTAGTATATTTTTCATACCCCCAATAGTGGGAAATTTCTCCTTAACTATTCAACTCCTTCTCCTCATAAAATTGTAGATATTTTGGCATTTTTGATTTATTAAAAAAAAATGCTGCTAGCAAAGACCTTATTGAGCCTGGTTAAACTTCCTTTGAAGGAAATAATTTATCACATTTAAGGCTTAATTTGGTTCAAATGCTTTATATTTGATATTAATTTTATTCTATGAGATTGTATGTTTGTGGCATGCTTATGCTGCTCTATCTGTGTTAAGATGTCCACTTGCAAGCCTCCTTATATTATATGGGGTTTATGACTTGATTGCTAAAAAAACCCAAAAAATTGCTTTGGCCTTGCACATGGTTTGGCTTCCCTTATGCACCTGCAATGATCCTTAACCTCACTGTGAGTTTGGGGAAAAAGAATTCAGCCCAATATTTTCACCCAGTAGAGTTTTATCTCCTCACATTATTATTTTTGAATTATTTTTAAATCAGTTTGGCTGCCTTCAAATTACGCCTTCAAAAAAAAAAAAAGATAGGAATAACCAATTCTATGTTCATGTGAATATATATTTTTTTATAATTCCAAAATTCAGGTATTTTGTGCTATGGGATTTTCTTTAATATCAGCGTGGAGGGAGTTGCTTGCCTTTGAAACAAGAAGTAATCACTTTGCTCTACCCCCCTAGTAGCTTGGGTTTTAAATTGGGCATGATGGAGTATTTAACACTGAAAAGCTGAGGTGAGAAGTACTTTTCTTGAGGACTTTTACCCTTCGGATGATTATGAATTCTTAGTAAAGTATTAACGCTGTAGTCTGAATACCTCTTTAGAACTTTTTCCTGTTGGAATGTGATGGTTCATCTGGGTACATGATACGCATTTTTGTTAACATGTTAAGTTGTACACTAGAGCCAGGCGGCTTGTCAATGTGAATATTTAAGAATTCCAAGTCACCTTTTGGTCTCAGAAAAAGATAAATTAAACGGATTTCGATGATTTTATCATGAAACACCAACTAATTCTCCTTTTAAACTGAGTTTAGGTTTGTGCAACAGAGAAGCCAGGGAGGGTGAGCAGACCCCAGTGCTCTGGGAGGGTCTTCTTTACGCGGCTGAAGTTTCATTAACGTCTTTCTCTTCAGCCCGCCGAACCTCCTCTCACGTTAAAGCGCAGCCTTTGGGGGCCGAGGCCCTCTCAGCCCCGCCAGGGAACGGGCAGAGGCCCGGGGC
>NW_010512065.1:0-13495 GCF_000687285.1 Phaethon lepturus
GAGGGCAGCAGATAGCGAGTGGGCAATAAACGGCTTTGTAGGAGAAGACACCGAGTTAACGCCGCTCGTCTTCGATTTTCATAAACCCATACATAGGATCCGGTGAATCGGGAAGTAGGATGAAGGTTATCTCCGTTTTGACGCAAACATTTAAATGGCTAATCTGTTTCTAAATGGTTATGTTTTTAATCTCAAGCCTCTTTACACGGCTGAGCCGCTTTTTTTTTTCCTAACTTGACTTTGTTTTATAGGGGAAATATTTCTGATCAGATTGCTTAAGCTCTGAGCTGTCATGTAAATACGTTCTGTCAAGTATATAATACACATTTTAAAATTTGTCTAAATATTTATGCTCTTGAGGGGATCACTGTAGCTCTCAACAGACAGTTACAACCTGGCGAGTAAATAAATTGTATTTCTTTTTTTTTTTGAGTCCGCATTGTTTTTGCATGACATTGTAACTGTTTGAAGGATCACTTGAATCTCACAAAATTCTACAAGATAGTTTTATTATTCACTTGAGAAAAAACTACCTCCTGTCTTTCAGCACTGCCTGCAAATATATACATGCATATATATATTTAAAATAAAATGCTTCTCTTTATTCTAGAAGCTAAAGAACACAACACGAAGTGATTGAATTTACATATGCCGCCACATCTAAAATTATTATTAGAAATGTTGTGAAGTACATTTTCTGTTATTTTAAGTTTGCTTCCAGTATGTGCTCCATGATTTCCCCCCCCCCCCGCCTTAATTTTAGCAATTATCCTGCCTGGATTACAGTGATAGATTCTGTGGTGTTCTGAATATATTTTTTTTAAATTTTAAAAAGTTCAGTGAAATTCAGTGGAGCAAAGAATGGTGGGTTTCATTCATTTCCAGGTACTGGGCTGTATTTTTCCAGACTTGCATGGGAAGGAAAATTATTAATGCTGAAGTTCAGAATATAGTTGGTTTGTCATCAATCAGAGTTATAAATAGCTGTAACTGTTATCAGGCATAAGATTGCTGTAACGTTAAACACCTCAGAAGCTGTTCACCAATAAAAAAAGATCTCCCAGTTTAACCCGGTGGAAGTATGTTTTGGATGCTGGTCCATATAAGACATTAAAAATTGTATTATCCTTTCTTTTTACTTTGTACAATAATAAAGCTTATCCAGAGAAAGTACATCTGTGATTTTAACATCTTTTGACAAGCACATTAGACTGTAGAAAAGAGCATCCAAGTTGGGGCTTGGGGCATATGGTGCTACCTTCTGCTAGCATAGCTCCAGAACAAGTGACTGTGTGCACCGGGGGGTCATGTTCAGACTCTCAGGTTCCTTCCTCTGGTCTGGGGGAAGAAAACACAGTTCCTCTTCGTACGGAAAAATCAGACCATAAACTGCAAACGGCACTTCCCTGCGATACCTTAATTGTGCGGAGAACGCAGGGATGCTCTGAAATGTTTTTGCTATCAGTCAGGTTTTTTGTCAAGGCATTCAGGAAAGGCTTCAGAGAAGTTAAGCTGAACAAAAACTGTGTTGGTTAATAATCCACAAACTAAACAACGCTGTAGCCCTGTAAATCCTCAAATTATCCTACGTAAATATTTATAGCGATTTTTTAATTCTGAAGAGATACGCTATTTTATAAGATGTTTCTATCATGATGTGAAAGTGTTGAAGCATTTCAAACTTATGCATGTTCAAAGTATTATTTAAACGCTTGTTTTGTGAATAAGTAGCAACTCCCACAGACTTACTTTTCGCATCTTCCTAGATTGTCTTATTTTATTTAGATTTATAACAGATAATCCAAGTGTTGTGTGTCTTGGGGATTCAACATATGGATGGGGATACAGAAGGCATTCGCTATATGAGATTTGTTGACCAGCTTTTAATTCAGATTGTCATTTTTAACACACGGCAGTACAGATGGTAAAGTTTTGACTGTCCGTCAGAGCCCCAATACCTTAGGGACAGCTGTTGCTGATAAATCTTTTTTACATGCTTTAGGTCAAGAGTAGTCAAACCTGTTACAGCACCTGCTTCTACATATGCAAATCTGTTGTTTTGTCATTTCATTAAACAAGGAAAGGTAGTGGTCTCCCGTGGCCGTAAGTAAGCCTGGAACATAGCCCATGCGAAATGAAATCTAGCAAAAAGACAACTGTGGTTTCTGAAGTATAGCCATGGGACGCTGCTTCTGTTTGGGGGCTTTGTTTCTGGAAGACTGCCTGTAATTTGGAAGGAGGGTAGAGAGACAAGTATATGTTTGGAGGGAAGAAGAAAAGGGAAGGTGTTTGCTGTCATTGACTGTAGGGTAGTTGTGAAGTTTGACATGCCCAGAAGCTAGTGGGTGCCATGTGGGGCTCCCCTGCACTGCATACCTCCGTTTTCATCATCTGGTAAGCCTGCAGCAGGATTTCCAGGCACTGGAGCATACAACATGTCTACTTCGGTTTGGAGCTGATTGATCCGTGGTACGGAACATGCTTGTGGGATCCTCCCTTGCTATAGAAGAACATAAATGATTGAAGTGCTTTCCCGAGAAAGAAAAGTATCATTTGTTTATGTACTTTGGTGCCTAGCAAAAAAATTCCTGTCAAACGGCTGCATGCTGCGGGAGCTGACGGTTTACTACACAAGGTTACGTGTGGGTTGTGGAAACTTTTAAGCTGTTTATATTTGTTTAATCTATCAAATACATAGAGGAGGAAACTTCATCGTTTATTGCGCTTTGCAAGTAGGGCTGCGGCGTGTAATAGAAATGGCACTTAAAGATTTTTTTTTTAAGCAAAGTGACAGAAGATTTTATCCTGCACTGCCATAGATTGCTGTGGGGGAGAAAGGGAAATAGTAAAATTGATGAACAAATGTTGCATGCTGTCATTTTAGATTATGTTGTTTCACCATGAAGTTGTTGCTAATTTTTTTAAAGATACTGTAAAATTCCGCTGTTGCGGAAAGTACCGTAGTAGTGCTGTCGACTGTGTTAATTATTTCATTCCAAGGCTAGTTTGTCAACAGTATGTTAATCAAGCCACCAGCAAAAATGTCTTTTGAACATTTTTGTGGAGAAAAAAGGATACCGCCCTGACCTTTCGACCTTGTCAGCTGAGTTTTCCCATTCTGACACTAGGCATTATTTTTGCAAAGGTTGGAAGTTTAACTCTTCAAGGAACGAGATATCATTTTTATTGGGATATTAATTCTGGTAGGTGCTAATCTCATCAAGATTTGCAGACATTTTCCTTCATAGGGCATTCTGATTTGTAGCTTTTTCTTTTCACAGCAGTATTAAATACCAAACCTTCTCTGATATGGAAGTTCATTAGAGATATGTCTTTGATGGCAGCCCTTTCAGGGCTTCAGTTTCAAATACCTTGATGTAAAGCTTAAGAAGCCATTGTGTTGTAAGCCCTCCTTGATGTGTCTTATTTAGATCTGCATAGTAAATCAAGGAAAGTAAATAACAAGGCAGCAGATGGAAGCATGGAGATAAGGCCAGTGAACAATTGTATTTGTATTTTGTTATGATGTTGACAGGAGCTAAAATTCACTAATCTAGTTCAACTGATCTGCATTTCAAAGAAATCTCATTTAGCAGCAACTTGAAGGTTTGGAGGATAAAGTTCTTTTATTGCAGCTTTTATTGCATTCTTTGCTAATTTATCTGGTCAAGATTTAGCCTTGCTTACTTAAAGCAGCAAGCATGTTACAAGGAGTCTTAAATACTACGAAAGCATTAATGTCTAGACTATGAACCGAAGGTAATTACATATCCAGCAGTGAATAGGCTACGTTTAGGAAATACTGTTGTCCAAATGGAATTGCAAGACAAATGCAGATAAGGTATTTTCCACTGTTTTCTCTAAGTGTTTTTTAATTTTTTTTTTCTTTTTATTGTGGGGAAATGAATACATAAACAAATCTAAAATTATTAAATATAAAAATTAGAATTTCTTGAGCTGTGATTTCAGTCATACCGTACTTTGCTGCTCTGTTTACAAACCAATAGCTCATATTAAGGTTTCATTTAATGACAACCCTCCTGTATCTGTTAAACAAAACTATTAAAAGATGGACAGTAGTTTAGTAGAATGATGGACCACAACTGTTTTTATGTGTGCTCTAAATGATGTAGACAATGTATATGTAAGTTACGTACTTAGCTAAGTATTATTAGCTAAAGTACAGCCATGTCATCTGGAAAAATTGTGATTAATACATTGTACAAATAAAATATGATTAAAATGAAGAGTGATATAAAGTGGAATTTAGGGTCTCCTTTTGGAATTTAAAAAAGTTATTTAATCTTAAGGCCAAAAACCAGCCTTTTGCTTTGATTTAGTTTTCACTTTATAATACAGATACTAACAATGCGTTATTTAGCAAATCGATCACAAGCGTGTGCATTACCTATGTGCAGATATAACAATAATACATCAAAGCATGCCAGACTGGTGTACGTCCACTCTAATAATGGGCCCCAGTTCTCTTCAGACATGTAAATCAAAACCAGCAGCTGCTGCATGTTAATGCTACGGTCCTTGCTGCCCTTCTGCAGCCCTTGTCGTAGAGCCCACACCTGTGCCCCGAGGACTGCCCTTCCATCTCACTTGCAGCGTGGGTCTTCACGCTTCTTTGTAGTGCGTCTTCCTAGGCTGGAGGGGGAGGCAACCATGGATGGTGGCACTTGGTAGTGCAAAGATATCTGGTAGCTTTTGACTGCTGGAGTCCATAGATTAATCAGATCATGGGGTGGTAAATGCTTCTTTAGTAGTAGTACTGGCTTAGGCATCTTTTGGTTCCTTCTCCTTATTGCTATACCTCTGAGGATGCTCATACAGTGGTTTGCGGGTCTGCAAGGTGGACTCTCTAAGGTTGAAAACAGCTTTTATTTTGCTGGGTTGTTTTCACTCTAGACTAGTTCCCCAGCACAGCTGACCATGGAGCTCCGTACACAGTCGCCTGGGCAGAGCTCATGGCCAGTGCTGGTCAGGGGGAGGTGGTGCTGCAGCTGCCTCTGCCCCTGGAAGAAGAGTTCATCAGTCTACACCGCGAGATGCACAGGGTGAGCTTCCTCAGCGGTGCAAGCCAAGCCACGTCACGACTGTGTGGTCCTACCTTTATCCAGGCACATCTCCCCACTCCTCTCTCACCCTGGCAGGGGTGTCCCCACTTTGGTCAAAAGCTGACCACTTGTTTTGAGGGACTGTTTTCAAATAATTGAACTCCCTGATCTGTCTCGCCTTGCAGTTGCAAAAATGCGCAAGTCAGCACAAGGAAGGAGTGGGAGTCTGTGGCTGGAGTGGAAGAGGAAGGTGAGGGAAGTTAGGGCTGCTTCGGCCCCAGTTTAGAGTGACTTAAATCATTGTGCGGCTGCATTCTCTCTGGCAGTCTCGCCTTTACCCCCCAGACCATTGTATGCTCTGCATACGTGAAATGAAGTAGACAGTACAAATAACAATTATTCAAAAAGGTGACTTGCACTGCTTTGTGAAAGAAATATATACCAGCCAATATATTGATGACAATAAAATAAATCAAACTCTTCTAGAAAACTCCGCAGTGTATCCAAACATTTAATTACATCCTAACCTGCCAAAGTTCGGAAGGGAGATTTTGGGTTTGAAGATGCCCCAAGGATGTCACCTTGGAGCAAACAAGTCAGTCCACAAGAGCAACTTCCTTCAGGCACAGTGGTGGTCACATTTTTAGATGAGGTCTTCCTCCTTTCGTATGACAATTTAAATCATCCCCTCAAATAAACGTATGCTCCTACTGTCTGGCCTGCCATGGTCTCCAGAGTTTTATCAATCGTAGTCTGTTTTTCAAACCTCATGCCCTTGTACCTTTGTCTTCAGCATCGCTGACCCTCGCTCCATCCCATCTAAGCTCTTCCCGTGTCCCGGCATTGCCTAAGGTGACAAGGAGGCATCCTGGCTGTCACTGAATGCTCGCCTCTTGTGCTCCTGTCCCTGCTGGCTCCACACATGTGTTGTGTTCCTCACGGGGTTGCAGGAGGGGAGAGCGTTTTCAGCAAAAGGGAGTATGGGTGACAAAATAAAGAGGAAAAGGAGAAATAAAGAAAAAAAATGCCAAATGAAGTTTTATGGAAAAACTCGCGTTTACAGAAACCTGCCCCAGTCTAGGAGTGCCGCAGCACTGTAACAGTACTGTGTGTTAATGAGTGATCTTCTCTCCGGTGATAAGGGTCGAAACCATTGAGAAATGAAGTGGATTAAAAAACAAAACTTGAATTGTTGCTATCGTTGTGTCAGTGTCAGTGCTGACCTCAGAGCCCCGACTGACTGAATTGTGTGTGATGTTGCATGTGTGGAATCACACCAAACCGCTCAGCATTTGTCTCTTCAGACCCCGCTGTGTGCCCCTGTGCTGAATGGCAGCCTCACATTGGAAAGAGAAGGGCAGATAGGGCTGGAAGGAATACTGGAGAAAGGAGGCGGCACTCTTCCCACTGGGGATTGCTGGAGAAAGATATTCCCAGACATATTTGCCTCAAGAAGTACTATGCAAGTTTACCACTACCTATTTAACCTCCCCACACTTGGATGCTGGTTTAACAACAATTTACCAACTATTCCATCTGATTGTCCCAAATCCAGCATTGCATCTTTGTTGGCAGATTGCCTGATAGAGCTAATTAGCCTGTGTTTTCTATCATCGATCTCGTATATAGCATTTACTTTGGGATGGTAGACAGCTAGCCATGCAAGGAATTATTTAGACACAGGTCATACCTTTGTTTTCATGCCAGTCCATCCTCTTACAATTCAGTTTAAGGTTGTATTTCTGGTCAATATATTTTAAATAAATATTGAATACATCTGCAAGAGAAATGAGGACTATTTCTCTAATTCTTAATGACAATCCAAATCTAGAAAATCTGAAGAGTTCAGTATACAATTGATAAGAGGAGTAGATTTTAAAGTATTACTAAAAATTTCAGTGGGTGTTTTCAGAACCTGCGGGAGATTTCTGTTGAAGTATAGGGAAGATTATTGGTTATCTTAATGGCACTGATGCATGGGCTCTAGTAGTAGAAGGACCATTTTACCTGTATATGGATAATTTGTCCTGCCTTTCTCATTTTTACTATGTCAGGGAAGGGCAGTAATGCCAACTCTAATGTTATTCTGAAGTATTGCTTTTTTGGTCATAGCATAATAAACTTCTTTAATGTGCAGACAAACAGGTTAACAGCACAACATTTAGGGAAATTTGCAGTGTAACACCTTTACTTCTTTAATTATTTACACTGTCACTGACTCTTGTTGACTCCTTATGTTGTTTCCAGATTCGGACAGTGATACCGGAGATCAACTGGAAGGGACTTCTGCACAGATACATTTGTGTCTGTTGTTGCTGTATTTTAATATATCTTTCTTAACCCGGGTTTCAGCGTTTACTAGCAAATAGCAGTGATTCAGTGATTGTTTTTGTGAGTTTATGTTTTTGTGAGGTAAGATTTCTGGGTAAAGGCTTTTAGATTAACATGGTCCTAAAGACTCATGATTGTATATACTACATTAGACTGACTATACAATTACATATGGGAGTAAATGTTATTCAGTCTTAAACCAAAACTCCAGTCCAGTCCTTGCTGCGTATATGCTATGATTTCAGGCCAAATCCTGCACTAGTCTTTTACTTAGTTTCACCCAATAGGCTATAGGTATTGAAAGTAAAATTAGTAGGATGCTTATGTACGAAAGTGCAATTTTATAGCATATTTAGTCAGGGGCCTGAGTCATTGGATTTTTAGTAAATAAGACCTATAATCCTAAAAGACTGATAATCCTAAAACAATTGAGAACCTTGCTTGTATAGTCCTCAGATACTTTCTCTCTAACTAATTTTTCTGTAACGTACTCTAAAAATACGTGGCAGTCATGAGATAAAGTATTTTATCAACGCTTATTTGGGATGGCTTTGTAATGCAGCTGTGGCTTTACGAATTGCCAAAAAAGTCCCATAACGGTAATGCTAATAAGATCATGTTACCATGTGTAGTTTTTCCTTTGTGTCTTAGGTAACTTATGGAAATGGTGTGAGCTTGCACACAAGCATAGCTTTTAATACCCCAAATTAATATATGTGTACTCTGGAATATGTTTGTGTTTTTAATCTTACAGGTTACTTGTATCACTGTGCTGTTTGAGAAATCAAAAACATAAGCTGAGAAATCCTTCATGTAAAAATTTCTTCATATATCTTTCATATATGTGGATTTCCACCAGGGCTATAACTGAATTAGAGAATACATGGAATAAATTTTTAAAGCAGGCATGGGTGCTCATTTATCCTTCAGATGGGATTATGTAACAAGTGGTGGAAAAGAAAGCATTCTTAGTTTACACAGTTTTTTGGGTAGCTGTTGATTCCCAGCGCTTGCAGCTGAGGTAACTGCGTATCAGCTTTTCCCCCCTTCACGTGCACTTGTGTGAGTAAGCCAAGATCGTATTCACGGGAGGATTTTCTGAACTTTTAAATTGTAACTTGAAGCCACATGTGGAAAGAGTAAGAATCACGGCCTTTATTTGGCAGCCAGTAGGTAGCCATCTTCTCATACCTGTTCTCATGGCGTTCTTTCTCAAGGTTGAAGTAGTGGCAATGATAATTCTGAATTGTTATTACTACTATCAAATTGTTTTTAAAGGGTTTATCCTGCAATAGTATTTTACCTGCTGTAGTATACCTGGAGTCCACCTCTCTAAATTTTGCAATTTTGTGAGAAGCTTGTCTTTACTCTTATATCAGTTCTAAGAAATTCGGTTCTTGTTTGCTGCAGCTTTCTCTTATTTATAGTTAGTATCACAGTGATGTGCAGGGTATCAAACAGAACTTGGATTCTTTTTGAGCTGGATGGGTTATATTCCTACGCTTAAAATTTTACATTCTAAGCAGAGAAGTTGGACAAATGGTAGAGGGGAGAGGTGGCCTAAAATGTTGCTCTAGGCCAGTAGTACCTGGGTCTTTGATCATTAGCATGCTGTACAGTGCATTTTCTTTCATCCTCAGTGAATTTTCTTCATCCCTATGAGCTGCAGAAGCAAACAGAACAGCAAACATTGTAGCAGCCTCTTTTGCAGAGTGTGGAAGTGATGAGGGGGAATAAAACAGTAAACACACTTTGATCCGATATATCAAGCTGGCCAAAAAAGGTATCAGTAATTCAAATTCCTCACTGTAGGGTCTAAAGAGAATGTTAATAAAGAGGTCTGTGCATGGATGTAGTGAAAACTTTCTGATTTTTGGGTGAAACGTTAGGGTATTAATTCGTGCATTTTGCAAAAGGGACTTTGGTTGCATACTGATGTCTTAACAAAGTTATTTTTGTCCTGTTATATTTTTTTGTGCTAGTACAGGCTGCTGCTTCGTATAATGTGCCAGTGCGTAAGTATCCATATAGGGATACTCAGTTCACAGACACAGAGATTTGAATCTAGCAAGACAGCAGAAAGGACAGGTTATATTCCTTTGGTACACCTGGTAGGTATGGATAGAATTAATTAACAGAATTTTTGCTCTAAAGTGACATGCCAGTCCATGACAGCCAAAAATGTCTGTTCCTGATGACAGTCATTCACTTTCTGCTGGTTTAGAAGGCTTCCCTGAAGGAATTTTAATAGATCTGCACTTACTCAAAATAAATCAGAAACATTGCTGTATCCTAGAGATTAAAGCAAAAGAGAAGATAGTGGAATACAGAATATGTGATTTTTAAGGTTTGCTTTGAGGTGAAACTTGGGACACGGAGATGCTGACCTGCATTAATAGAAGTGTTGAACTGAGTGGGCACACATGGATGAAGTTACAGACTCAAACACATGAGACCAGCGAACAACTTGAGAAGCAGAACCTTGCTTTGTGGCCCTCTGCCCTGGCTACTTTGGGACTGTGGACCAGGGAGAGGAAGGCTACTGCTGCTTTACAGTAAGACTTTGCTACTTCATTTGATTTTTTTTTTTTCTCCTTCTGTGGTGATGCGATTTTGGAAAAGTCAATCAAATTTATTAAGCATGTAGTGAAGTACAGAAAACCATGGGAATTCACTTTGCAGTTCAAAAGGATGTAGCCTGTACTTCAAATGCAAGTAAGACTAAACTCCCTGTGTACCTAATGCAGTAATTCCGGTTCTTGTGTGGTGAATATATTAGTGTAAGATGGACATAAGAATTTGTTGAATTAGCACTAGCATAAACAAATATACAAGGAGATAGGACTGGTCATCCTGGTTAAGACCAATGGTTCACCTAGGCCATCCTCTGTCTCCAATGAAGGCTGTCTTCCAAGGGTACCTTCACTCTCCCTTTTTGACTCATGAAAACTCTCTGCATCAACAGCATCCTTGGGAAGAAGTCCACAGTTCTGTTACGGATTTTATGGAGAAGAAACTCGGGCTTTTTCTTTCGAATTTGAGTTGTACTAGGCAGTTCCTGAGTTCAAAGGATAGGGAACAGATGATGTCTGTGCAACCTCTCCATCTTCTTCAGGCTTTTGTAGTCTTTTACCATGCCCTCCCTTAAGTTGTCTCTTTTCCAGTCTGGATAGTTGTGTTGTATGGAATTGTTCCTCACATGGAAACCATTCTAAGCCTTTGATCATGGATGTTTTCTTCTCTGAACCTTTGCTCATTAGTTGTGTTGTGTTGTGCTCTGTGCTGGACACCAAAGCAGAGCACACTTTTCAGGATGGGGATTAATACAGTGGCAAATTATGTGTTATGCTTTGTTTTTTATTCCTTTCCCAATAGTTTTTAATGTTCAGTTTATGGTTTTGACTCTGACGGAGTGGTGAGTTTTAAGTTTTCATGGAGCTATCCATCATAAACCCCAGGCCTCACTTTCTAAGCAGTAAGATGTAGTACAATAGAGAGCTGTTTTGTTTAACGGAAGATTCAGATTAGAATATTTATCAATATCAATATCAAGAATGGGTAGTCAAGACAGTTTCCAGTGAACCTGTGTTCAGCAAATTGTGATTCTCTGCTTGAACCCTGCCAAAAGTATTAAAAATTCCTTGGTGGTGCAAAATAAATGATCAATAATAGGAAATTCTCTTTTCATTTGTACATGTATGCTTTTTAAGGTAATATAATCTTGTTGTTACGAATCTCAGGAGTGGAGCAGATGACTGCTTTAGGAGTAGTGACTATTTTACGTATTTTATACAAAGAAAGAAAGATGCAAAATGTGTGGGATTTCTTACAAGGTATGCAGTGCGTGTGTGTAAGAATGGCCCTGTAAATGTACTGAAGCGTGTTTCAGGAGGTGATTGTAATACCTTGCTGTAAAGCACAGTACGGATGCTTGCACTTACCGTGTGCCTTTCCCTTCTTACCCGTAGATAATTTCAAGTGAAAGTTAAGGACCTTTTGTCCTTATCTGCCATAGAGGTGACAGACACTTCTGGAAGGAGGACCAGTTTCAGCAAAAAGGGAAAGACCATCCCTTCCGACAGCACAGCGAGGCCACTCCGTGACTCCGGAGAAATGTAAGTGATTTATAACTGAACTGTGGCTGTGGCTGTTTCTACTGTGGATTTATATGCTCTGTGGGAGGAATACAGTACCACGTCACTGAAACGTATTGCTTATAGATGTAAAATATGGTTTAGGAAGAAGTTTTTGCAGCATACAGAAAATACGTACTCTGCCTATGTTTGTGTGACGGTAAGCTATACTACATTTTTTTTTTTCCAAATGGCAATTGTTAATGGAAGTGAAGTGCTGTAAGAGTCACAAACCTGTTTTTCTACCATTTTGTACTCATCTAGATCCGAGTTAATTTGGATACGTAGAAACTAAGCAGCTGAATCTCAGTTAGTCATCCTAGATTCCGCTTACCCGCAGGAGAGAAGCAGGCATTTCCAGAGGCCGATCTAGCTCATCCTAAAAGTAATGCCTGGGGAATTCAGTATTACCCCTTCTGCCTCTCTGTTAATGGCTTAGCTTTAGCCTAAGTGTTCAATGAACACTTTAACCTGGCACGTCTGCGTAAGAAGCAGTGCCGGCTTCTTTTCCCCTCCCCATATTGTCATCCTCCCTCAGCATGTGTAGCTGTTCATAAATTTTGAGAAAGGATCTGGCTGAAAATAACCAATTACTTGCACGGTTTTGTTTTCAGCTGGGTTTATCCCAGCCTTCTCCCATACGGCTGTCCGAGGACCGTGGCTGGTACCAAGGGTGATGGGGGTAGGAATTAGCAGCCAAAAGTGTGGGAGAGTGCACGATGGCTTCTTTTGGCAGTTGTGCTAGTTTCTGCAGCTTAAACTGCCAGGTGAGCCATAGTCTCAGACCTTGTACGTATTTTTAGTGCTCTGCCATTTATAAGAGTGGAAAATCTTGAGTGAGGCACGCTTGCTTATTATCTAATGGGGAACTACTGTTTTGTTGTGCATTTCACACTGTGGTAGTACAGGTTCGTTTATAATCTTTGTAAATTAAAATTCAGATCTCCAAAACCAGGAAATGGCCAGAAATGGCTAGCAAGTCAGCAGGTGTCTTATAGTAATTTATAGTGTAGGAATGATACTGTATAATTCATATATACATACATAATTTCAGAATCTTAAAAATGCTAGCCTGATTTTGTATAGCACCAAGCGCGATGTGTAGGTTGGGTGATATCGTGTGATTAGCGGTTGGACTAATTTAGGCACAAAATCCTTGCCTCTCCTGAACAGTAAAATACTGAATAACATTTCATTCTCACATTAAATACCTGATGGGAGGGTGTAAAGAAGGCAGAGCCAGACTTTTCTTGTTGGCACTCAGTGACAGAGTGAGAGGCAACTGGTACAAACTGAATACAGAAAGTTCCATTTAAACATAATACAAAAAATTTCCTTACCTTGAGGATGGTCAAACACTGGAGCAGGTTGTACAAACAGGCTGTAGAGTTTCCATCCATGGAGATACTCAAAACCCAGTGGGACACGCTGACAAGGAACCTGCTGCATCTGACCAGGCTTGAGCAGGGGTTTAGGCTAGACGATTTCCTGAGGTCACTTCCAACCTCAACTATTCTATGTTTCTGGGAATATTTATAGGTAAGCAAGATTCTGCTATTTTATTTTGTGATATTTAATTTTTTCTCCCTATTTTGATGTATTTAGGTATTCAGTTTAGGCCTTTACTTGAGTTTTGGCTAAAGATGAGGGATGGCAGAAGTTGCGAGCTTTCTAAAATGTGTTAAATTATATTTAAAGACTTGTGAATAACTACAAAAATCACATTGAAGTCTGTGAAAATATTTTATAGATAGGAATTAGCACTATAATACATGTGATGTGGACAGTCACATGATGGGGATTTTAGATGTTTAAAATTAGTATCTTTTTCACTTGATCCATGGAAAGGAAGATACATTTTTAGTATCATTTCGTGGTTGGAAAAAAAAAAAGACAAAACTAGGGACAAAGCCTTAGAGGAGAGATCCATTAATCCACAATAGAATCACAGAATCACAGAATCACTAG
>NW_010512066.1:0-1458 GCF_000687285.1 Phaethon lepturus
GCCAGCCCTGCGCAATCAATTGTAACGAACGCCCGGCAACGAACGCAGGTCATTAGACCATTAGACTCGCCCAGGAGTAATTATATTTGTTCCACTCCATTGAACTTTAAAAAGTAATTAATAGGGGATAGAAGGCGACTGGGGTGGGGTTAAAGGTTTGTTCACAGCAGCGCGGAGGGAGGTTGATCGTGCCATGAGCTGCTCAGACCAACAGCACACTCAGAGCACACCGCCGCGTCTCACAGCACGATACAGAGTGGAGAACCTCATCCTTATTTTACAGGTGGGGAAACTGAGGCACAAGGTGGGGTTCTTGCCCAAAGCCACTCATCAGGCCAAACGAGGCCTCACCAGCCCCAACCCCACCGCAAACACTTGCCAGACCACACAGTTCAGGTGTTGGTTTTGGGTTTTGTTGCTTTTTTTTGCCTTTTCTTTTTTAATTCATCATGGTAATCTAAGGACCACCAGGTCTGTCTCAGCGAAAACGACAAAAGGCACACACAAAAATAAAGCAAAAGTCCAAATGCCTGAGAAAAACAACTCCAGGTTAGGAATGCGATTTCTTGAGACACTGTTTGGAGTTTTATTGGCAACAAGGCTCTGCCTTTCACATGCTTGGCCCTGGCCTTGGGGCCCACTGCCTTTTCCCACCGGGAACAGGAATGGAAAGTGGAGGGACCGGGGACCTCCGTGCCCTGCCGAGATAGCCCACACCGCCCCGCGGGAGCGCCGGGAGAAGCCCGGGGTGGTCCGGATGCGTCCCCCGAAGCCCTCCCGCATCCAGCCCTTGGCACGACGCCTGCCCGGGGGAAGACAATAGCCCGTTAAAACATTCACAATTGGTTTGATTTGAAAGCAGATGGTGGCAAGGCGAGCCCGGGTCCTTGCTGGCCCCACGGGAGAAGCCCTGGGAGGACATGTCCGCAGGGCCAGGCAGCACTGGGGGCAGCCGGTGCTGGATCTGGGATCATTCCTCCCCGGAGAGTCCCGCCGACAGCACCGGCCCTGCAGCATGCCAGCAGCCGACAAGCTCAGATACCCTGTTTCCTCAACGCAGCTCTCCCCTGCTTCCCGCTGGGAGCTCCCATCTCCTTTAAACACACAAAATCCTCTTTGTAGGGGAAGCCTTGAGATACGTATTTGTGTCGCACCTCTTCCTGGCAGATCCAACGTGCTGGGGCAGAAATACCTGCGGCTCTGAAATGCCCCCCCACCTCTGGAGGGGTCCGAAACCCTGCGACACCGTACCCAGGCATCCTTCCCTGGCACGGAGAGGAAGGGGAGAATGAAGGGTGCACGTTATAAATATAAAATCATTATCTGCTACAAACAAAAGACGTATATTGTACATCTTTGACCCATATACACAAGAACACAATATACACAGAACGCCTCGGAGGAGCAGGGGCTTTGCAAGGGGGTTTCAGGAGATGCTGCTCCCCTGCCATCTCCCCC
>NW_010512066.1:1558-20751 GCF_000687285.1 Phaethon lepturus
CCCCCCCTGCCGTGCCTGCCCCGCTGCCCTGGGGGAGAGGGAGGCGAAGAGGACGGAGAGGAGAGAGGGCAGGCACGAGGGGCTCTCTCGTGAACCCACAAAGTGCTGGGGGTCTCCGGACCCTGGGAGTGAAGCTAGGCCCTGAGAGAAACTTCTTGCTCTGCTGCCCTCGGGGGGAAGGATTTTCCAGCCAGGCGGGTCTCTGATAAGGCATTTTCATCTGGGAGCTGGAGTGAACGGTGTCAGAAGAGAGAAGGGAGCAGATAGGGCAGCGCACGTGGTGGCTGGTTAACATGAGGCAGCAAAGCCAAGGTGGTCCCAGCTGGACAAGCCCAGGGCACGGGGTGGAGAGGACAGGAGGCTTCATCCTCACCTCTCTAAAGCTGCCCCCCATGTCGTCGTCATCGTTGTCCCCAGCCCCTTCACACCTCTCTCCCTGGCTCAAGCCACCAGCACGGTGTGAAATACTGACGGTCATTGAAGTGGCACATCCAGGCGCACGGAGTGGCACAGGCACACGTTAAGAGTTAAGACAAGAGTCGATGTGAGCTTTGTACAGCGAGGAGCAGCTCCCAGCCGGAGTGTCCGAGGACTTGGGATGACAAAAATGCCACAGTGATCAGATCGGGCCAGGACGAGGGGGTGGGCATGGGGGAGAGGAGGCAGTCGAGTCCTGGCACCTATCGGCGGTAATGATTGGGGGCATCTGCAAACATGTATTTGAGTCTATAAGCTTCAGCGAGCAGGAGTCCAATTTCTTCGTTACCCCAGTGTATCGTGGGCAGGTTTTGTAACAACATCAGAAGGCCCTGAAAGAGGGGAGGGTGCTTAGTGTGGGGCGGTTGAAGGCACAGTACAGATCCAGAGCAGGCTCGGGGCCGGCGTGACCAGAGGCAGCAGCACTCAATAACTTTCGCTCACCACACTCGCAGGTCTGAAAGGCTCAGAAACAGCATTAAGATGTGCTCGTGTCTAGATCCAAATGAGTGAAGCACCTCAGATGCCCCCAAATCCCTTGAGATAAAGGGTGCTACCACAGTGTTACAGCTGGACACCAGAAGGCAAACACGAAGGGACTTACCGCGATCAAAGCTCGAGCCGAGGGAAGATGTGGTATTTGATGTTCGAACCCTCCAGCAGCTCAGATCTCTGTCCTGAGCCCTGAGGCTCTGAAGTTACTTTTAGGCAACGATCCTGAGACTGGATGATCTTGGAGCCAGCTTTGAGATGATGTGACCAACACTGGGTTCCCAACCAGAGCAATTCCCCCCGCTCTACCCTCAGGGAATTACCCCAGCCCCAAGGACTTACTTGGAAGTCTTCCTCATCGAGGATCTCCTTCCGCCACTTGATCAAGAAGGCGGCGCAGACATACAGGTGGAAATGTGAGAATCCTTCTGGCTCCGACTGCGGACAACAAAACTCTGGGTCAGCTCCTGCAGCTCACCTGGAGCGTGACTTCCCTGGACACAGACGTCCTACCGGGCAACCCATCACCCAACTGGCTCTAAACATCCCAAGGCCACGCTGCTTTGCTTGCCTCATCTCCCCAGCTGCACGGCGCTGCAAGAAGACCTCCATCCCCCCGTGTACAGGGAATTGGCCCCACAGTGACCAGCCAAGCAGGGAAGGTGGCGGGAGCCTGCGTACCTGGTAGGTGTCCCAGAGGCGGATGGTGCAGCGAAGAGGCAGCTCCCTCATAAGCAGATTGTTCATCCAGCGAAAGGCAAACTGCAGGTATTCGACCTCATACTTCCTAAAGTGATTATGTACCTGCTCTGAAACAGCACATTTCACTTACATACCTGGGAACCACAGTGCCCCAGCTCCCACACATGGCACTGCGCCCAACACGCCAGCCTTCATGCACTTTCACGATGAGTCCTTGTTCTCCCAAATGCCTCCACTCCTCACCCTGTGCTACCTGGCCAACAAAACCTCGTTTCCAGGAGGCTTCTGGCTGACCCCACGCTGCCCTGCTTCCAAACGTCTTGTAGGCAAGCATCTGCCCCTGCCCTGAGGGTACTACTTGCAAAGGAGGCCTCCCACTGTTGTGACAAAGAGCCTCCAATCTGCTCAGATCCCCTTGTCACCTACCATCGATCCGGCTGACTAGCTCCTCCAGGGCTTTGACCTTCTTCTGGATCCCTGGCTGTGCAAAGGTGTAGTTATCCTGTGGGGAGAGGCCATGAGTCAGAAGCAGCAGCTCTAACAACAGCTAGGAATGACCAAAAACCAGATCCCCAGCTCCACAGGGAGCTGAGATGACCACGAGCCAAGATCACCGTGGCTCTTGAGCACCAGGATCATCTGCCTGCTGTGAAGTCCCGAGGCAGGACAGTGCTGGTTGGATAGCCACAGCATCTTCTTTCCCCACCATTTTACCCATGGGTTTTGCTTAGTGAAGTGGCAAAATCTCCCCAATGCTAGGGCATCTAGAGTGCTCACCCAGACACAGAGAGAAGATGACTGCACTGCTACACCAGCAAGGGGAAAGAAACCTCGGCAGCCCCCGAAAATGCTCACCTGTATCCCGTCCAGCAGCTTGCTCATGCACCAGAAGCTATCGGCTTCAATGCTCCGTAAAACATCCTGCGACAGATTTGTCACATCAAAGTTTTCCACGTCCTCTTCTGCAAAACAGAGAGGGAAGAGCATCAGGAGAACAGGGGACACCAGGAGGCTCACGGGACACACTGAGGGGCTTTATCAAGCCAAGGCAGGGCGAGAGGCACTACAAGGCTCCCTGCATGACGCGAGTGGCCTGGCACAGAGCACAGCACCCATGCACTGACCTACTTCAGCCCAAGCAAAGGGTTGAAGGATTCCAAAAGACTCAGCGTCCGCAATGCAAACCCAGCCCAGCTTCCCAGGGGACTGCAGGAGGGATGCCACAGCGCTGCCGCTGTTGTCGTCCCTCTGGGGCGAGGGATGTGCATGGACAAAACCCCTGGCATATGGGACCGCTCTTGCTGGAGCCCATCCTGCCCTGGGTGACAGCTCGTCTCTGTAGGCTGGTGGCACCACAGGGAGAACCACGAGAGATGAATCCATCACTGCAACCAGAAACCAGGGAAGCCAATGATGCCCTTGACCTGGGGTAGCACAAGGGACCTGAGCTTCCACTCCCTCCTTGGTAAAGAGAGGATTCATCAGTGCCAGCCCAGGACTGGATCACAACAGAGTCACCCAAAAAGGGGCTGCCAACTCTAAGGGCACAACAGGAGGAACTGCCAAAGCCTCAGCATCCTCTGTAGTAGAGCAGGACTCTTGGGCACAGTTGCAAGGACCCAAAAGCAGACAAACATCTTTCTGGAAAGCAAAAAGCTCCTAGTTAAATCCAGCATGGAGCCTGACAGCGGGGCCACATGGCAGAGGGACCGCTCAGCTTCACAGAGCCTCTCCTCTTCCTCGAGCCCAGCTGACAGGGCAGCGCCAGCAAACAGAAGCAGCCCCATGCATGGAAGAGCCTTGCTGTGGGGCAAGCAGAGATTTGTGCAAGCTTCTTTTTCAAACCCAGTAAATTGTGAGTCTCAGAGCACAAAGGCTACTGACAGCTCTGTCCTCCAAGGGCCTTCATAGAGTGCAAAAAGCTGCCCCTGCTTTTAAATGGGCTTATAAACCCTCAAGAAGGGCAAGGGAGAGGCAGAGGCCTCAAGGGTGGCATAGCAGTGATGCTGGTGGAGTTTAGAGCAGAGATTACCTGCTCCAGGCCAGGCTCACCTTAACCTGGAGGCTGTAGAGGGCAACAAGCACGGGAAGGTAGTGGAGGCTTGGGAAAGAGAGGAGACACAGGTCTGGCTCTCCTGGCTCAGCCAACCCAGCAGTTCCCTCCCTCCCTCCCTCCTCAGGAGGAAGGCACCCGTCACACTGCTGACGGAGGCCTTGGAGGGAGCTGTCATGTTGCTAAATCGGATCAACAGATGCCACGGCTAAACTGGCCCGTTTCCAACCCCAGAGGCTCAGAAATCTGAACAAGTGTCTTTGATTGTGCTTGGAAAAGAGCAAGAGAGGCAGAGGCTGGGGCTTGGGGTTGGAGCCGGGCCACCCTCTTGGCTCAGATATGCCGCAGGGCAGCTGTTGCAGGTTGGCAGCACTGTGAAAATCAACGCTCACAGATCCTGCCCGCAGGAGGATGGCAAGTGCAGAGCCAGCGACTCCGACACTGCTCTCATCTCTGGTCTTCCTCCAGGTCAGAGCTCAGCTCCAGAGCAAACTGCCATTGGGAGCTTTAGGGACAAGCAAGGGCTTAACCCTGCATTAATCTGTCAATCTTGTACTGCAGAAAGAGCAGCAAAGCTGCTTTCCAGCTGCAGGTGACTGTCCAAAAATATCACTCTTTTGCTGGCTTCTCTGCAGCCACTCTCAAATATTCCAGGTAATGAGAAAGGTGGGCCAAATCTGTTTAGTATTCATCTCCTTTCCTACATAACTTCCCCAAAGAGGATGGGCAGGCAAAGGACAAGGCCACACATGTACAGCCAGGACTGGGGGGAGAGGTAGGCTTAGCCACACCAGGAACAAGCCTCATGCAGAAGACTGCCCCGTGCAGCTCCAGGCATGAGGACCACGATGGAGAAGGGGATGTGGGGATGTGCCCAGGTGATGGGAACACCCCACTGCTTGCACCGGTACAAGGATAAGAGGAGCAACCCTGCCAACACCCCAGTGTGAAAGCAAAACAGTGGTAGGAAATCCCCAGCAAGAGCCAAGACACGTTGCAAGAAGCTTTGAAAAAAACCCAGGTCTCTGGCGTGTGGCTCAGCACAAACATCTGCTCAGCGGCATCATTAAAGAGGCCCCGTGGAAAGGAGTGAGATACTCAACATATGGCTCCGACAGGGACCGAGAAGGAGCCAGCGGCACGGTGACAGCTGCCTGTGGCAGGGGAAATGGGGACAGCCAGGACACCGCTGCCAGTGTCACAGGGTGCCCAAGGGCAGCTGGGGCTTGGGGGAAGCGGGAAAGCAAAGTACCTGTGAGTGACATTTCAACAGGGCTCAGGGCTGACACAGAAGGGGCATCATAGCCCCACTTGAACCCCTGCCTCAAATACCAGGCAGGGCATAGCTTGGAGCAGATCAGAGGAGCCAAGGCTCCAGCCTCCCACATCCCTGCTTTCCATCGGGGAGCTTTAATGACTCCCCATATTCTGGCAGCTAGGGCTCAGTGCAGCACTAGACGCATGGAGAACAGTTAAACCCAGTCTCAGCTCACAACTCTGCATAGTAATGGGCAAGTCTGCACTGCCTGCAGTGAGCGACAGGTCCAGGGCAAAACCAGAGTTCAGAACAAGCTGGGTCACTCGCAGCGTGACTAGAGACACCCGGGTACAAGGCTCCCCTTCCCTTCATCCAAGCTCCACTTCTGCTCCTGCTTACATGGAAACAGAGTCTTAACGTAACCAGGATTAGGATTTAGTAACAAAGCCAGTTAGGAGCAAGCAAGATCAATACTTTCCATGGCACTACTCTCCTCTACAGACGTGGTGAAATGCCAAACAGGGCCCTAAGCTGGGACAATCCCTTATGCAAGGCCTTGAATGGGGGATGGAAGTGGTGTCATACAGCGAGACAGGCAGAGAGCACGTGGAGAGCGTGCAGGGGCCAGCACTGACGCTACCTGGGGATGCTGAACTCATTTCTGAGCTCTGTCATTGTCATTTTAAATGCAAACACAAGCCATGAGAACTGGGAGGGACTCAGTGAAGCAGCAGAGGCTGCGGGACCTGAGCCGAGAGGCAGTTTTAGCAGGATTAACAGCTCAGCATCCCTGTGCTTGCTGGGCCCTCTCTGATCACCTGGAAAAAGGGGCATACGGCTTCCTCTGGCAGGTGCCAAGGTGTCATCCCTGCCCCAATTCCTCGGATGCCAGACTGCCCCACTCAGCTCGGCCCCCTCAGCAGCACCGGCAGCCTGCACCCGTTCCATCCGGAGGGCAGCGACAGCAGGCTCAGCTGCTCCTGCAGCCTCAACACCTCCCTCGAGCTCTGCCTTACAGCAGCACCAGCTGAAAACAAGCCGTGCTCAGCAATCTGTGGCAGAAGCCATCGATCAGCCAGGAGGAGGAATTGCTCCATCTATGGAGCTGGCAATGGCAGGGGCACAAAGTGCCCATGCTCGCTGCCAAATAGCTGAGGCAGCCGCGTTCGTGCAGGAGGCAGATAGAGCATCACAGGAGAAGGCGAGCCAGCTTGCCACGCTGGGGGAAAGGGGAAAACACGGCCGTTAAATCTGTCCCATCTGCCAAGGGCTCACAGCAACCTGCATGGCACCTGGAAGCAGCATGAGGAGTTTTGCATCCAGACCAGGTGCAAGGAAGCAAAAAGCAATGGGTGCCAGCTGGCACTGGAGAAGGGTGCAGGGGAGTTCAGACACAGAGACTGGAAGCTCTGGGGAAGAGCTGATTCTCCCTGCTTCAGCCTAGGTGGTATTTTCTGAAGCTGGTCAAAAGGGGCACACACACTGGACTCGAGGCATTGCACAGCAAGAAGAGGGTAGGAGTACCAATGGAAGAGTCTTTTGGCAATGCAGGTTAATAACAGGGCCATCCAGTTCCCAAAGCATCCCAGGGCAGCTAGAGAAACAGCTTCCTGCAAATGCTTTTCGCTTACTAGTCTGTTTACCTCCTTCATGACCCAAAGGGGCATACACCCTTCCTCCCCACACCTTCTGCAGTCAGGATGGAAAGGCATCAAGTCAAAGACACAGCAGTATGGACAGCCAAACCGCTGGCCGTAACTACTACCTCGAGCAAGCCGAGTTTAATACCTCTGCACACAAAAGCCTGGGAGTTTGACGGGTTACTGCTGACTGTTGGTTCACTGTTTGTGTCACCTTCAATGAAAGAAAGCTGCCAAACAGTTTCCTGAAAGTGTCTGATAAGCTACAGACCATCCCCTACCCAAACCACCCACCTTTTAGCCATGGATACACTCTAGCCCTTGGTGGGAAGCCAGTCAAGCCCTCTGAAGAATGTTTTAGGTGTTGGTCTAGTACCTGATGGAGACACCATTAACCAGACACATTAATCAGTTGATGAGCACCAAGAAGAGATTTTAATTTATCTGTAGAAAAGTTGATTTGTTGTCTGTGATTGCAATGCCTGCCCAAAGCACAGGATGATGGGTTAAACACCTACAGTGAACTTGGAGGTGGGGACTGGCCCGTTATCGGAGATGAGATTGCACAGTAGAAGACCAGTGTGTCAGCCTGGCTTTGTGCTGAACAGCTAACCAAAGTCAACAGCTTGTGAACTCCCACCTCTGCCTGTCAGCTCTGAATCGCACACCACGGTGCCCGGAAAGGATGGTCCTGCTGAGTCAGCTGCCGTGGGAGGCAGCCCTTCAAAGGCTCTAACACAAACGCACCAGGAAAGACGGTGGGCAGCTAAGCAGAGGAGCCAGCTGGCAGCACAGTGGGTCCCTTCTAGCATCTTGCAGTCGACAAAATGCCTGCTCTAAAAGGAGAGTAGCGGCAGCAAACCTGAGAGGTTTGAGGATTGAGCCAGTGCTGGTGCTGACTTCCCAGAGCCAGCTTTCAAGGAAAGGCAAGGGAAACTTTTCCAGGCCACTCTGAATGTGGAAATACCATCAGATGATACACAGGTGTATGAGCCCTCAGTGGCTCTGTGGGCAGGGGCTGCCTGAGCCATACAGATTGTCCCCTTTCCCAAGGCGGATACAGCTTGAAGAATACAAGCAGAATTTCCTTTGAACAAGAGATTCCCCATGGAGAGGTGAAGTGGCTCTTAGCACACGCTGCACAAGGATTACCAAACTGTGCAAGGCCTCTTTTGGCTCTCCTGCTGCAAGGACTCAGGTGCAGCACAGACTTGGCCGATCCAGTGATCCTGAGAATTAGTGATCTAACACGGAGAGCCTCCAGAGCTGCCCTGCCCAGCACCAGCTCTTCAGGGGCCTGTCAGCAAAGGCAGCTGTAGAGAAGAGCCAGTGCTCCAAACCAGCGACTTAATGCCTGTTGCAAAAGGGGATACATGACACTGAGCGCTGCCAGTTCTTTCCCACGTACATTCAAGGCAATTACTGATCTTGTTCTTAAACTCTGACTGCTACACAGCCAGGCCAAGGAGCAGGTAGCTACCGAGACAGCTTGTGACCTAAAGGCTGGCTTTGAATCCCAGGGATGCATGATGTTGCTTGGCCAAATTCAACTCAATGGGTCTCTCGCAGAGGGGTTTTTTCTTCCTCCAACACAAGTTTCAGAGATAGCTGGAAGGAAGGTCACATTCAGAGAGGAAGCTTCAGTCAGGGTTGAAAACAGCCCTAGAAGATGGTGAGAAGCATGACGCCAGCAAAAGATGGACAGGTCTGTTGCAGCATGAACTCTGCAGGCACATGCAGAGAGAGTTGAGCCCCACCACAGTACAGGACTGCAAGAAGTCATACCAGGTACCCGCAGGCAGCTCTGCTTCAGACCAGCTCCCTTCTGGCACAGATAACTCACTGTGTGCACAGCTCTGCTTCTAACCCAATAAATCAATCCTGAGTAACTAGCCTCTGCCAAGACTAAGTGCCACCAATGCCACTCAAGCAATAACGCACAGAAGCCACTCAAAGGCTGCTCAGACCTGACCCAACAGGCTCCTGACCTCCCAGGAAAGGGAATTCACTCCAGCTGGTAGCTGAGCCACATTTTGTGCCTTGCCCTTCAGGCTGGGAGGAGCAACAGCACTTCCTAGGGATCAATCCTGACCACATCGGCTACCACAGTGGAAATTGAGGTGACTTGCCTTAGAAGAGGCAGATCAGTACTAGTTCACGCAGCCTTAGCTAGATAGTGGAAGGCTTCCACTGACTTCAACAAGCTTTGGATCAGACCTTAAAAATATTTGTTCAACAGGACTTCTCTGTCACCAATACAGTCTTATAAATTCCTTTTTCCTTCTCTTTACAGTGAAAACTAAGAGCCTTTAGGCATAGGGATTACAGCATCCCAGCATTAATGACAATCCCAAAACACAGCTAGAACTGCAGAAAGAATAAAAATGCTATGGGTAGAAATCACTTGATCTCCAGCTAAAAGCAACTGGCTGACAAGAAAGCCAAAAGCAGCAGGGAGAAGTCAAGTTTCTTTCTGAAACTCTCAGCTTGAGAAACACACCTGTACTAGCAGCACAGGACAGGAATCTTTATTTTAAATAGTTTATTTTACATTCTCAGCAGGGTCTTTTTATACTTCACTCATTCCTCCTAGAGCAAGAACTAGCTCCAAGCCCAAGCTTTGAGAGCTAGACCCTCCCCCAACTCTGTATATCAGGGCTTTGCCTAAACTCCCTCGGCACCTGAAAGTCCCCATTTTCCTCCAAGCTATGAGGATATTAAGTACATTCAAATGCAAATCCACCCTTAGCACTGCAACTTCCGTGCAACTCAGCAAGGTTACAAAACTGAAGCCAATTCAACCAGGCAAAGATACAACAAGAGGTCAAGATGCGTCTCCAGCCTGCACAGGCGCTGAAGGAAGAACACATCATCCCCTCCAGCAAGGCAAGCTCTGCTGATGCCAGCACTTCACACCATTTCAAACACCGTGGTCGAGAGGCAGCACCGTGCTTCAAGTGGCAAAGGTCACTTACCAACATACTCAGAGAGGAACACAACAAAGAACGGAGTGACCAGGTCATTGATTCCCTGTACATAGCCGCTGGCTGGGTGTCGAATGGCCCAGATAAACAGGATTCTTTCAAATATCTAGGGAAGAATGAGGGAAAGCAGGTACCTGCATTAGCCGTGCACAAAGGAAAGGCAGAAAAGCATAACTGCTAAGCTCGGGGAGCGGAGATCATGCGCTGACAGGCTTTTCTGCAGCCATACAGGTAAGATAAGAAGCATAAAAGTCCTAGAAGAGACTCCTGCATGATACACAGATCCCACACATGGGCCAGCCCACACTTCCCAGAACAAGGCAGCCCAGACTCCTCATCAAAGCCTCCACTTGAAGAAATGCAGACCCAACTTTTCAACATCCAGGTGGCTTAAGACCCTTCCACCCATAGGACTGGGCTGCCTATTAGCAGAGCAGCACTCCTTGCTGAACATCACGTGGAAAGCTAAGGCTGTTACCTGTTATCAGTACTTGCAGCACAACATCAGAGATGGGGATAGCTCCCAACAGAGCAGCCTCCCCCCAGTAAGCAGCGTGTTATTTCCAGACTGCCCCAGCCCCAGGACACCACGCTCTGACATACCACGTACACACACTGAGCTTGTTTCCAAAGAGGACAGACGCCCACACCTCCTGGCCACCTCTCAAACCCATCCCTGCCCGGGTTTCTCACATACTTTGTACAAAAGAGGTTTCGTAGCAAACCAGAACCCATCTGTTCTGGTTCAAATGCCTTGACTTTGTCTTGCAACAAAAGCTTCAGGTCTTTTACCAACTCTTGGCTACATCTCGCCACAAAAGAGCTGATCTCATAAGCTCTGAGCTCTAAGTCTGATGTCTTTCAGAAACATGGGACAAGACCAAACAGCTTCAGCAGGTATTTGCATCAGGAGCTGTCAGCCAGGGACGTTTCCCCACAAAGCTAACCCATTAGTGGCAGTGCTGGTCTAACTCCACACATACACCCCACACCAAATGTGGGGCAGGAGCTTCACCACCTAAGGTGAAGGAGCTTCATCTTACCTCCTGGACAAGTGGCTGCTGGAAGAGGGGGATGAGTGGGTTGGTCCTTGGAATGTCGATGTGGATCTGGAAGAGAGGGTGGGTTACTACACACACCCCAGCTGTGCTTTCCGGGGGCACAATAACTCATCCCAGGCTAGCAGAGGGGAATCCACACCTCAGTGTGTCCCCAAGTGAGAGCTGCACTTGCTGACAAGCACAGCAAGGGCTCACATGACAACTGCACTGAGAAAAATCATCTACAGTTTTATCTCCAGTCCCCTCTGCTCAGGTGTGGGCAGGTGGCCAGAGCCAGGAAAGAGTTGGGGTCTGAAATCTAGTTATTAGATCGATTTAGGGAAGGCTTAACTAATACCCATAAGATGACGGACAGAAACATGGTGCCCTGTCTGCAAGGAGACGACTCCTAATAGCTACAGCTAGAGGAAGTCCTAGCACAACCCCAGCCGCATGGACAAGCGGCAGCAAGAGGGAGGACAGGGATGTAACGAAAGCAGAAAGCCAGCCAACAGGCAGAGGGCTCATACCTGTCGGTAGGTGTCTTGATGGTGCTCCTCATTCCGGGAATCGTAATACTGCTGGATGAAGCCGAAGTACTCCTCCCGCTTGCGCTGCAAAGTCAGCTTTCGCCGCTCCATGTTTGCGGGGAGATAACCCTGCGGCAGGAAAACCTGTTTTAGGGCTGACCCTCTTCTCTCATCACAAACCATCCCCCGAAATCCTGCCAGTCAGCCATGCACCTGGAAGCATCAGGCACTGCGACTTGGGAGCTGGGGAAAGAGCTTTCATGGGATTTGGCTTTCTCAGCCCCTGATGCCTTTACTGATCTTGGGGCAAGCCAATTTCATGGGATTCAACTTCCCAAAACAGACTGAACCACACATTCCCAACACCAGTCTGGGCTCTGTGCTCAAAGAAGATATAGCAATTACATTCTATGTAAAAACCAAAAAAACCCTACAGTTCACCTGTAGGCTGGGCACAGATACAACATGAGCAAACCTGGTTACAGGACACATGAAGGTCTAGGAGCCCGTGATCCTGGCTTGGCACATTCCCCCCAGATTCCTGCGTCATGGCTCCAAGTACTCACTGAGAGGAGACGCCACGTCACGGGCCGGACCTCTCTGGGCACACCAGGCCAGCTGCATTTCCTCAGCTCATCTGCAAACGGACAGTGGTGGCAATGGATTAGATCCTACACACGTCCAGGCACCACTATACCTAGAAGGAGAGGAAAGCCCAGTCTGCTCCTGCAGGCTCTGGAGACACTGAGCCCCCAGGAAGGCTCCACATTAGCAATGACCAGGGACGTGGGTCTGCGGCAAGGGGAGTAGAGAGGATTTCAGCTCAGCATGGGCATGGAACTGGTGGCTGCAGGGGCTCCAACGTGCTGGAACCTCAGTTCTCATGCAGAGCTCAACAGCCCCCTGTGATCATCACAATCACCATTTGCGAGATGGAGAAAGACTGAGAACAGACAGGGAGCTGGTGGAGGACATCACCATGTGCCAACAGAGCAGTTCATGCAACCATCCCACTTGGTGCAACTGCAGGTAGTCATTTTTTCCACCCTTGAAGCAGACCCGATTACAACCTGAAGCAGGCAGCAGGCCCCTCTGCCTTCCCCTTCCCACCCGCAGGTAGCCCCGTTTTGCCACACTCACCCAGGTCCGTGTTGTGGCTGGAAAGGAGCTGCCGAAACTTTTCCAGGCGGGTTTTCTCCCTCACTGTCATCGGGGGAGCACCCGAAGCATTTTGGTCAGAGATTCGGGCAACAAGTGGAATGACAGGCCGAAGGGGAAGGGACTGCTGCTTCTGAAGGGGGGTTCGCACGCAGGCCTCCTCTGCAAGGAGCAGATGCTGCAGTGAGGTGGGGAAGGAAACCGCACCTCTCCAACCCTACCTCGCTCTTCTGGCCACTGTCAGAGACCTGCCACTGCATATTTCAGCCCTCTCTTCCCCAGTCCCAGCAAACCAAGCATCACTGGCCCCTTCCGGTGGATCAACTGGTTCACAGGCATCTGTTGTGGCTCTTCCATCATTTCCCCCCACCATTTCTCCTTCCCTTCCTTCTCCCTGTATCCAGACACCTGTCTGCCAGTGGATCAGACTTCCCTCTTCACATGGAAGCCATGGACAGAAGGTCACAGGAGAGGAGGCAGAAGGAGCTGTGGGAATCCCAGAAGAACTGGCCTTCAGATCTGCTCTGTTCACCACTAGATCTAAATAGTGATCAAGCTAATTGCTAGAGCAGAGAGAGGAGGTGATGGGCTGCCAATGCCACCTGCTGGCAGCAGGGACCTGCTGGGTTAATTCCCACAGAACAGGCAGCCATCTGCCTGCGACGAGGCAGAGCAAGCAGGGACTGATGCTGCCCAGTTCCCTGCCCAAGCTGTACCGACCTGGGGTCAACAGGACCTCACCCAGACCTTCACTAAGAGCAGCGCACTGGGCCACAAAAGAAGCAGGCAGTGAGCAACTCTGAGCAAGAACTTAACAGATCTCAAAAATCCCTTAGCACCCAGAACACGGGATCCTCTGGGACAGACATGCCTGTATGCAGGATACTGGGCAGCAGAGGACACTGAAGCATTAAGGCCAGGCCTCTGGAAACAGCTCCTTGGGGTACAGGATACTACAAGGAGGAAAAAGCCCCCATTGAGCTCATGGGCTGTGCCACAGCCTCTCGCCCATAACATGCAAGTAGCAGCAAGCCGCTGAGTTCAGCGGTCAACCAGGAGAGCACTGGAGCAGGAGGCTGCTCCTGAAGACGGCTCTTACCAGATGTCCTAGAGAGCTGGGCCTCGCTGCTGGACTTGATGACCTTGCAGTTGGCAGGCATGTCGCTGAGAGCGGACTGGGTCCGCTCGGGTTTTGCTCGCAGCTTGCTGTGGTTCTCCAGAACCTGGGCTGCTGTGGCCTTGGCCACTTTAGAGTTCAGAGTTTGCAAAGAGGAAGAGGAGGAAGAGAAGTCCTCATCTTCATCATCACCAATGTCCCAGGCATCACTGGTATTGCGGGCAAACTCATGAAAGCTGGAGGCCTTCTTGCTTTTCATAGGCAGCGCATTGGCCTTGGAACGGTCCTTGATGAAGCTGGGAGCCAGAGAGAAACAGTATCAAGAGCCATGCTGTTAGAGGAGTCCATTTTCTTTCCTTCTGTACACCTTCACTCCCATCAGCCAGACCCGTTTTCCAATTTCCTTGTTTCTCCTCCCAAACCCAAGGAATATGTTAAGTCTCTCCGGGCTGCCCGCTGCCAGGAGGCAGAGCCCAAGCTGGTACGATGGCAGGGCACGGAGGCCACAGTGGCAGCAGACGGCTGGAGAGGTGCCAGGCTTCCCGGCTCAGAAGGGCAAAAGGGAGAGACGTACAATTCCTCCAGCTCCACCTCCCCCCACCCTACAGAAAACAGGTAGATTAACAGCCAAAAAAGTCTTGCAACCTGGGGAGAGGCATGTCAGAGGTTAGACGGAGCCGGTCTGTGCTCGTGGACACTCCTGATACAGCTGCGATCGCTCTCAGCAGACAGACCAGCCTAGTTCTTTTCTCAGGCACAGAATTAGCCTTCGCGTTTACCCTCAAGCTACAGGAGTCAAAGTCCACCACCTGAAGCGTCACAGAAAAGGGGGAACCTTCACCGCTACACAGCATGAGATAGGGACAAGGAGGCGGTTCAGATCAGCTCTGCCTTTTCCTGCCAGGAAGGGTGCTGCAGTTCTCCAGCCTCGCAGCTCGTGGGCAGCTTTACCTCCCCTTCCCTTAATTCTTCCATCTCCAAAGGGGAGCAGAGGGCTCGGACACCATTGCTAAAAAATAAGCCTGTCTCCTTTGATGTGGCTGGCAGGATATGGATTTCTGGCCATAAAGGGTGCCGGCAGATAAGCTTTCCCTGTAAGCTTTCGCAGAGCTCAAGACAGCACCGCACCCCACCACTGTCCTTCTCCGCTGGAATATCACAGTGCCAGGGGATGCTGGAGACCTCCACCTACTGCAGGACTGAGCCAAAAAACTGCAAAGCCTCATGGCCCATATCTCCAGGAGATAAACACTTACTTTTTGGTGAGTCGGGGATCCAGTGGAGGATGCTGTGCTCCATAGACAGGTTGAATACTGCAGGAAAGAGAAAAAAAAAAAAAGACAACAATGCAAAAAGCCACAGAGCACCCACAAATAATCTCCTGAGCTTGGACTGGGGTCACACTTCTTGCCTGCTGTTGGGAGCTGAATACAGACCAAAAGCAACTTCAATTACTTTCTGGATCTAAGGCTTTGAAGACAAAGTGATACATTCAGCTGAAGATTTGTTCTTTGCAGCAGCAAAGAGAAGCCTTGTTTAAACTCTTAGGCTCTCTCCAGCCTGAGCTGGGATTTGAGATCTGCTCTTTTCTGCTATGCCGATTCACTCTGGGTGACCACGTCTCAGTCCCCCTGTCTTATAGACTGACGTTCATTTGCTTCTCTATCAAGGGGATTTCCAGATTTGGGAATTCAGGCTTCTGAGCCTTGCAAGACTGGGAAAGACTCCAGCCAGTGACACTGGGGCTCCTCCACAACACACTTGAGGGTTTGAACTCCACGCTGGATCTCAGGCTTGTAGCCAACACTACAGTGAAGCAGCGACTGGTACCGTACACGGTTTGACTCAGGTCCAAATCCCAGCTTAATCGATGACTCCCTATGTGGCCTGAAATGAGTCACCATGTCTCAGTCCCTCAGCTCCCCGCCCCATGGAATGGGACTAGTGGGACAGGGAGTCCGAGGGCTGCAGGCACTACACGGGGAGCATCACCTTGGAGAGGAGCTGCAAGACAAGTGCTCGTCACTAGTCTTACAGGCTCCGGATGTGAGATGGGGACCCTGAGTTATTACCTTCATTTGGGTAACTATTCACAATCACCCCACCCTGAAAAACCATCTCTGGAAAACAAGTCTTCCCCATCCCCTGGTACACAGCACGGCCCCGCATCCCATGGCGGAGACAAGGGCCCATTCAGAGCTGGCACACAAGGGACAGGCTCCTCTTGGGTCAACAGAGCTGGCCTGGTTTCCAGGAGCTGCAGATGGTGCCTGGCAGTAAAATGAATGCAGCCCAGCCATGTAGGAGGGGGACAGCAAGCCTGGTGCAGCTGGAAAACACACTGGGAACCAGTTGATGCTGGGCAGGCAGCAGCAACAGGCCCAGCTGGCAGAGGAGAGAGGCATGGCAGAAGCTGGAAACAAGCACAGACAGATCCTGGTGGTGAAGCCCGGTGAGGGGTGGGCTCGCTGCTGCAGCAGCCATCCCTCGGGGCTGGAAACACTGAAAAGGCTCACTGTGTTTACTCACCAGCAATCAAGCCTAGGAAAGAGTTTGCTGACTAATTAGCGTCTAGGAGTCAGGACAGCTATTAAGCAGAGGCACCCCCGTGGGTGGGCATAGCAAGCAGATTATCAGGAGTAAGAAAAACAACCCCTCCAGATCGGCACTGCTTCCCAATGACTCATGGCAGCTCCTTGCAGAAGAGGAGCTAGGAGAGCCTCTCCAATACCCAGCACCAAACTCACACTATCTCGTGACAGCAGTGACAACACTGCTCCTCCCTGAGCAGGGATCCATGCGCTGCTGATGGGCGATTGCTTTGATTTACCTGCAAAAGTCTGAAGTTCACAAGCCAAACGAATGATGTGTGTTAAACATAGAGGAGGGGATGTGGCAGCCAGCTGAAAGGGTGAAGAAACCCTTTCCTGGGACTCTGAAGCAATCGGCCAACGCCTTCACTGGCTAACGGCCGATATAACTGCAGAGGGTCCCACCTCCCAAGCAGCTCTTTTTAAAGGATGTGAACCCGGGCCCCCCCAAACAAAGCATCCCAAGCTGATGTAATTGTACAGCTCATCAGCCTGCGCTCCCACATGAGCAGCTGAATATGACAGTCTGGTTTCCAGCAGGGTACAGGGGCAGGACTGAACATCACCGTCCTGCATCGGTGAGCTCCGACTGCTGCATGAAGTGGGTTCATCCCGTGTTTGTCCCATCTTTGCCAATTCTGTGCCCTGTCCACCTGTGCAGAGGGTGTAGCAGGCTGGACAAGAGGAGTGCAAATGCTCTGAGGTGTGCAACAAGTGACTCCTAAGATACATGAGCACATGCACAACTGCCAGACGTCAAGTTTGGGCTGTAGTGCCTGTGGTATCCTTGATATCTAATCCTGCTCCTTTAGCTCCCGTACCTGTAGCTGACTCCCAGCAGATCCTACAGCTCCACACAAAGGTGTGTTACCACATTCTACTTTTACAGCTGAGAAAATTGAGGCATGGGAGCAATACCACCAAGGATGCACAGTAACTTTATTTGCTCACTCTTGTCTGGTTTTCCCTGGTGCAGCTCAGCTAGATGAGTCTGCTGTCTCCAAGCTTAACTCCCCGTCTGAAGCTGTCTTCACCTGACTTTTGCATGGACAGAAAGCTCAGGCAGGCATGAGCTCTCAGCAAACACACCACTGAGTCAGGAGCTGAGATCTAAGCTGATGCTGTGGTCCCAAACTGACTGGATGAGTCCCCTGTCCTGTCTCAGTTTAAGCTCTTTGGGACAGGCACTTCTTTTTACCCATATGTTCAGTGTCTGGTACAACGGGTGACTGACAGCATCTGGGACAACGCCTGTGGTACCCGCGTTACACCGCTCACGAGAAGATCATCGCAGGCTGTGGGTTGTTGACACTGCAGCAGAAAGCATATCCACAAAACCTCAGTGCCACTTCAGACACAGATCATACTTACTCCTAGTAGACTCTGTTTCTCCCCTTTTAAAAGGGCATTTAAATACCCGCCCCCACAGCCTGGCTGCCCCTCTCTCCAAAGAGCAGGAAATAAACAACCCATCGCACAGGGTAACGCACCAGACCAACCTGCCAACGCATCCCCAGAAAATTACTGGGGCAAGAATTCCCAATGCAAAAACCACAGGGCAGTACTGGAAACATGGAACAACATTTACTAGTTCTGCCACCCTACACCTACTGGGGAAAAAACACCAACTAAAAGCTAATACAACTAAGTGACCAAATGCACAAAGTGTCACGGAAAAGGAAGCTAACAGTCTCCAAATCTTTACAAAGCCTCCCTCTGCCAGCTTGTCATGGCAAAGAAAGGAGAGAGCCAAGAATCTGTACGGGAAGATCTCTCAAAGCTCAGACAGAAAAGAAGAAAGGGAGCTTCACATCTAGCAACCATGGATGCAGCACATCCCACCTTCACCTTTTGTCGTGTTGCCCAAGATCTGTTAGTAAATGTCCCCACAAACGACCATCAGGCAGGGTTGTAGAGGTGGTAACAAGGCTCCTCAACAGCAGGATAACTGCCAAGCAGCCAGTTAAGAGCAGGGGAGAACTTTGCCAAAAACTTGACGTTGGAGTGTATTGTCTAGGCAGGACCAGCTGCCTCCCAGACCGGTTCACCTAGTTTGAGTTTTCCAAGCCAAAGCTTAAAGTCTCCCACCGCAGAAGAGAGATGCTAAGACCACCAGCTGGAAGCATGGCTGTGACCTCCAAGTAAGCGATGGGAGCAATCGGGAGACAAAATGACTGAGGAGGAGCGCAGCATTTTCTTCCCCCATGAGCAGAAGAGAAGGAATGTGTAGTGCTTGTTGCTTTCCCTTCACTTGCCACAGACCTGGGTTGTCCCACCAACCTGAGGGAGCCAGCCCAGCAACAAAGAACCGAGTAAAAGCACATTAGAAAGGGAGATTTAACTGGCCTAGCAGGATTTAAACTAAGCATTTCAGACTGTGTCCGCACACCACGAGGGGAAGGGCAGGGTTCAGATAAGGCAAACGAGCAAACGTGAGGAGCACCAGACGGGAACAGCACTTGTGGCCTCCCCAGAGAGGTGGCTGCCCCCCTCCCCATGGCAGCCTTGCTAACAAGGCCTTGTAGGAAGCATCTCCTTCATCACCACCAGCCTCTTCTTCCTAAACACTGCTTGAATTGGAGATTGCACTTGTTTCTCCCATCCCAGGGTGAGTGCGGGTGCCTCGACAGGAACCAGGACATCACAGCCAGAGGCACCAAAGCAGGGGAGGCGCACACAGAGAGGCCCCACAGTCCCTCGTATTGAGTAGAGGTGGACCAGGAGTGACACCCCGCATAGGGCAGGCTAACAGGGGGGCATGTGCGTTGGCACCTGTTTGGGACAGAGTCACTGTCACAAGGCGACACCTCTAAGCGCTTTAGGAAGGGATGAGGTTTCTTCAACATCTGTGGAAAGAACACTACAGCCCTGGCTCTGAGGCCACCCCAGGGGGCTCTTCAAGCCCCAATTCCTCTACTCTGCTTCCCATAGGGTGCAGGGGTCCCCGCAGCCCCCCCACGGCCTGCTCTGCCCTACAGATGAGGGGGCAATCCTGGCGCTACCCTTATCGCTTATACAGGGGGACTTCCTCCAGCAAAACTGCCCCATAGCCTGGGGTGCCCCTGGCATCCTCCCCTACTGCAGGGGGAAACCCCACGGGCCCCCAGCCAGCTCCCCTGCTCCATCGCCGGGGTAGATACCCCGGGTATCC
>NW_010512067.1:0-13869 GCF_000687285.1 Phaethon lepturus
GGGGCGGGTGTTATCTGGTGAACTTGAAATTGCTGCTGACAAGACATGTCAGAACTGGTTGTGGAAAAAGACATTTTCCCTTTGGCTAGGAAGCAGCCCGAGCTCAGACTTCATTCACGTCAGCTCACCGAGGAGCCGCGATGGCAGAGATGGGGGGGGACCAGCAGCCGGGGACCAGCAGCTCTGCCCTTGTAGCCTACCCAGCCTTTGATAAGGCTGGCAGGCGGGGAGGTGGGAGGGTTGTGGGAAACAATTAGCAGAAGGCACAAGGGAATTGCCATGCTGATTGAAGCCTGAGGTCTACCTCGTCTGGCAGCAGCCCCAGCGAGGCGGTTCAGAGGGAAGTGGAGAACCATGTGGGCAGGCAGACATGAGACTGTCACGTACCTTAAGCCAGTCGTTTGGCCTTTTGTGAGGTTTCCTGAATCTCACCAACACTGAAGCTCCAGCTACCATGACCTGTGTTGTATTCAACCTTCTTCCAAGGTTACCAGTCTCATATTTTTAATTCTTTCCCCCCCGTTGATAAAGAAAGATCGTTCTTTACCCAGCACTGTAGACATTTGTCCAGCAGAGGCTGAGGTGAGACACCAAAGTACCTGCATAACCAGTCAGAGATGGGAACAACCATAGGAGCTGGCTCTGGAAAGCCCCAGGGCCCGTTCCCTCCCTTTTCTTAAGCAGATCTATAGGGCTACCTTTAACTGGTTTCCCTGCATGTTCTCACTCACAAAGCCTCAATGCTTTGCCATCACCACTATCACCCAGCCTTTCCAGAGCTGTCAGGGACATGGGCACAAGGTTTAGCCCCATGTGGAGAAGAGGGCCAGGGAAATGGGCAGTGGCTTTCACTCTTTTCTAGTGCAAAAAAGTCCAGATCATGTAGTTTTCTGGACATAATGCAAAAGACAAATATTTGAGAGAGGTTCTGAGAGATCTGCTCCCACAATGGTGAATTGCTTCTGAACTCAGACGGCAAGTTTGGTCCCTGTTTGAAATATTGCTTAGCGCTGGTGGAATTTTGCTACGCAACAGCGTAAGGAGGTCTAAATCACCGGATAGGAATCTTTCTAAAGCTATAAAAGTCGAAATAAACAGAGAGCTGGGGTCAGACGGGGTCAGTTCCCTGAGGCTGCTAGGTCGGGGAGCCCTAGTCCTGCATGTACCCTTTATGGATCTGCTAGCAGCTTTTCACAAGTAATAAAGGTAGAGGAGATCTCTACGTGGTGTTTTTTCGGATCTCTTATTCTTCACTGCACCCACTGCAGGCAGGTGAGGAGAGGGGCTCGGACCGTGCCCACGTTCCGTACCCAGGGTCCACCTCCCCAGGATGAGGGCCAGCCCTGCCTTTCTTCACCACAAACCCACTTCTGAAGTCCCCAGGCACAGCCCTTGGCCAGGGATGTTTTGTTTCCCCAGAGCGCCTGTGTGCTCCCACCTGGGTGCAGGGCCCCCCACCCCTCGGCCGGCTGCGGCGGGCGGCACCGTGGGGCGAAAGCTGCTGCCTACACACAGGTCAGACCCTTACACGAATGCCGACGCAGCTGTCGGGGGGACAAGAGCCCCCCATCGCTGCCCGCCTGCCCAAGGGGAGGAGAGGATGGGCACCATTCAGCCAGCACCGCCCGCGGGCTGGCGTGGCACGCGCTGGCTCTACCCACCCTGCCACCGACCTGCCACACTGCGGGGTCCGCATCTCTCCCCCCTCGAACTACTGGAGCTGTGTAAAAGCGCGAGCAGCCGCCCCTCAGCAGGTGCCAGCCAGGCCCCGGTGACGGAGAGAGCCAGGAGCCACCCTCCCCAGCTACCTGCGACCGCAGTGATCCCAGAGCCACGGTACCACAGCTCCCTGCTGCTCCGGGCTGCGCGAACCCCGGGGCCAGTGTCCCACTGAACACCGGGGGAGGTCGGCCAGGGCAGCGGGGAGGGACGGGAGCCCTTTCTCCCCCATGGGCTGCTCATGCCTGAGCTTTTCCTTCTACAGCAGGACCAGCTCCTCTGCTGGGACGGAGGCCACCCCAGTTTGGCAGAGGCCAACCCACTGGGGTCTCTGACACGGGAGGAAGACGCAGACCACAGACGGGAGGTGTGGGCACAGACGTTTCCCATCTGGCGGAGCCGACAGCCCTTAGGTGGACGGATAATGCTGTGGTTACACAGACACGCTATGTCCAGCCAGCTAGTCATGTATAATTCAAGATGTACGTGGTGACACGCTTTAAGCCCTGTAGAAGAATCCAAGGTACGTATGAGATTACCGAGTACTTACTCTGATGGGTTACCCATCCCACTGCCTCGGTGGCATCTCCTTGTCCCACATCGCTCCTCTGCCGCTGTGATTTTCCATGGCTAGGAACAACCTGGACAGAGCAAGGCAAGGAGCAACTAATTATCATCGTCATCTAAAAATGATCTATTTGGGAACCTGAGTAATTTGATCACATACTTCCGTTTTCTGCTACCGACTGCCCAGGGCCAAGCACGTTGCTTTCTTCACCAGCAGGACATTGTCTTGTTAATATGACATGAGTTATAAAAGGACAAATGAGTGATACCTATAATTTGATTCCATTTCCTGCATGAAAAAAAAAATTAGATTTGTTTAAGAAAAGAAGAACAACTGAGATATTATTCATCACAGAGCGCTCCACCGGGAAACGTTACAGAGCTAAAGAGAAAAAAGCCAAGCCCCAGAGTCAGCTCTTTGAGTTGAAGTAATAAAATTTCTCCAGACACATTCATAGATCTCTCACTAATGCTAATTCAGCCTCTTCCTGTCTTTATGCAACAATGAATTCTGTGATTGATTAAATCAGCTCCACCATCACACTTTTCGTAAGAAGGGAATTTAAATCAGTTCAGTTTGTTGAAGGTAGTCAAGTACCACCTTAAAAAAAAAAAATAGTCCAACTTTTTGGAGAAAAATCCTCAAGCTGCTACTTTTCAGAGATGAACCAATAATAAAGTGTATAATAAACTTAGTGAACATCACCACGATTGTTTAGGGAATTAGTTTACTATGTCTCAAAGAGTTTGAATGCTACCGTGGAAGTATAACACAGAACAGACTCTGTAGTCAAAATACCTGTATATCACCTCTTTCCTCAGTCGCCATATAAAACTGAATGCCCCCATGGGTTATTCTCCAGCGAGCTGAGCTGATAGATTTGAAAACATCAATTAAAGACCGGACTAACAAGAATCATAGAATCATTAAGGTTGGAAAAGACCTCTAAGATCATCAAGTCCAACCGTCAACCCAACACCATCATGCCCACTAAACCATGTCCCGAAGTGCCGTGGCCTCAGTGCAGTGCTCCAGGGGCCCCTCGGAGACAGAAGTTGACGATGTTACGATCCAGCTTGCACTATTATCGGTCTCTTTCCTACCTCCTTGTCTGGTCATCATTGAGCATCAGCGAAACTGCTGGTGCTGCCAGCACGGCTGGCTCCCACCGCCCGCTCCGCAGAGCACGGGCTGAGCGGCACAAGTTGGGGGGGAGACAGTGGAGAGAAACTGCAAAGGAGCAGAATCACAACCTGCTGGAAGAATATGGGCTACAAGGGGCTTTTGTCTTCGTAATGCAAAGCAAACGTGGCTTTCACCTTCACCTAAAAAGCAGGCAAGTGGATCAGCCAGCTGCAGTACCTCAGGAATGGCTCACGTGGGCTTAACGTAGCTTCTGATGGATGCACGCAGCCTCGTTACCTGAAATGACATCTGAGAGGCTTTTTCAGGAGTTCCTCGCTCTGCTTGCCTCTCCAGGACGTGGGGCAGGTGCAGGTTCACCTCGGCAGAGCATTATGCATTGCACCACTAAGTTCCAGCAGGAGACCGGGCTGTTTAGTACAGCAATTTACAGGACGAACACCTGTACTGCTAACGTCCCCGTGGCACAGCCGCGGCAGATGCAGAAGGGTCAGCGATCAACAGCACGGCTGCTAAATGCCTGCATCGGTGAAACTGCTGGGAGTCCGCTTTCATTCAGCTTTCCTAAAAGATGTTAGGAAAAGGTAACATCAAAAGGCAAAGGCTCCCAGCAGCCGGGGCCACCTCGGGACTTACACCTTCCCTCTCACAGGAGCCTGTTAAGAAGCCAGCAGGCCCCGGTTTGGCTTCAATGAGCACTTACTCGGCCCCTGGTAATGAGCAACATCCAGGTTCTTCAGCATCAAAGACGCTTTCCTCTGCCAGCGTCAGCCCTGTTTTCCCTTTGCCGGTCCTGCCCGACCCACCGAGAGGCTGGTCCCCGCGGAGCTGCCTCGAGTCTGACCACGGAGTTGTGCAAATCAGCTGTTTAATCCTCGGCAGGCCGAGCCTACCAAGTGCCGGACCCTGTTACCACCTCTGGGCTGTAAGAGACAGGGGCTCCCGCGCCCTGCGGGAGAGGCTGCAAACGCGGGAGTAAAGCTTTGCCATTTAAAACCTTTTGCCGTCGGGTGTAACCGTCAAACAGCGGCACGTGCCTGCGTGAGCGCAGAGCTGCAGCTTTTCACCGAATACAAACATACACAGGCAAATGAAAACAACCCGAGTCAGTCGAATACGTAAAACATTTTTTCCACTTTTGCCTTCTCTCTGGAGGGCTGAAGGCTGTGCTGCGGGCCCGGCGCGGCCCCGGGGGCCTCAGCAAGGACGAGGTCGGTCCCTCCACCCTGCTCTCGGCATCCAGCCCCGCAGCCCGGCAGCGACCTGAAACCCAGCCTGGCCGGGAGGGCGACGGCCGGAGGAGCCACCCGGGCAGCCTCGTGAGCTGCCATGGGATCTACACGCGGTGGTGGCCGTCACCTGAGGGTCAGGACGAATGAAACCGAACCTCTGCAAGGCTGAGCCTGGCTGCTGATGGCACCTCTGCGCCTTCGGCACTGGTTCACTGCCCCGGTGCCATTTTCTCGGGTGATGCTCTTGGGCTGTTAAACATCTGTGTCTAGGTGCTACATAGAAACACCCAAGTCTTCTGCTCAGTTCTCCTGTGAACCCACGGGTGCCAAGATGGTCTCGGGTGCCTCGGGCGACAGAGCCTGATCCGGGGCGGGCTGCTCGGCATGGCAGGCTGCAGACACCCGTCCCTCTCACTGCCTGCCTTTCCTGCCGGTAATACAGACTGCAAAGGACACAGTTATGCCTCTGTGTGTTCCCCATTTATTAATAAAGATACCTGTAATAAAGCTATCCGAAGCCATTTCAGGCCCTGCTGTCTGCTAAAAGCATCTCTAATGATTCCCTGCTCGGGGCTAACGTTGGAATCCTATCCCCGAGCCAACGCCGAACGCGCTGAGTGCGTGCTGTTCTGGTTTAATAGGCAATGCATGGACCTTTCAACACCGAAAACACCTCTCCAGGAGCCCAAGCATTATTGCAACATTCACACTATTAGCCAAACCTGAAGGCTCATAAAATACGCTTGGCTCAACACAGTCCATTTTCTATGCCATTCCCTACCAGTTTGCACTATCAATTAGCCATGACGGTATTTCCTTGCTTCTTTTTTAGCTCTTGTCCCATGTCAAGCCTTCCATCCTTCTGCCAGCGCTGAAAGCAAGCTGACGGGACTGGAATCAGGTCATCCCATTTCTGCGGCTGCTTCCCAGTCCCCCAGAGCTCTCCTGAGCTCCAAGGCTTATTAATAACCTCCCCCCCACCACTATATTGGTGGCTCAGAGACCTCTCCATGTGATTAGCTGAAAACTCCCGAATGCAAATTATCATCCGCTCCCGGTGATTTGAAGATGCCCAGCAGGAGCAGCGGCTGCTTACTGGCTTTCCTGCGGCCGGGGCATCTCACCAGCTGTTTCTGAACCAGGGATCCTGCACACCCGCTGCACTCTACATGTTACTACAGACAAACCGCACTTTCAGCTAAACCTGGGCGAACAACAGGTTCCTTCTGTTCTGGATTTAATTGAAGACTCCTTCTTGCCCTTTATTACTTTTTTTTTTCCTTAGGACCTTTGTTTCCCTCATTACTTGCCCACATTTCCTCATTTTTAATTCATATTTATTGCAGTTAACTTCCCCTCTTCACTGTTTGCTAATTATAAATACGTATTTTATGACTGCATTTACTGCCCCTGAACCCAAGCTCATTTGCAAACCACCGGTACTCAGCTCTCTCGGTGCGGCTTTTGGACTTTCTAGGAAAATGTCCTCAAACTGTTTTAAGTCAGGGCTGGAACACAAGAAGCCACAGCTACCCTGGCAGCTGCGTTATACGCTGCTACTGGCAGCGGTGAAATGGGGTTTTCATATCACAGAATCACAGAATCATTAAGGTTGGAAAAGACCTCTAAGATCATCAAGTCCAGCCATCAACCCAACACCATCAAGGCCACTAAACCATGTCCTGAAGTGCCACATCCACACGTTTTTTGAACACCTCCAGTGATGGTGACTCTGCCACCTCCCTGGGCAGCCTGTTCCAATGCTTGACCACTCTCTCAGTAAAGAAATTTTTCCTACTATGTAGTCTAAACCTCCCGTGGCGCAACTGGAGGCCATCCTGAAACCAAAAGCAAGGCTGCCATACCAAGTGGTATCGTACCTAGTGACTCCCCTCCCCTCCCTCCCCAGTGCATCCCTCCTCCACAGGGCAACACCCCGGTTCCCACCGAGGATGGGAGGCAAAGCACCCACCTTCCAGCCTGGCTCCCACCAAACACTCCTTCTGCGCCTTCTGGGGTTTTCCTTGTGAGTGAACAAACACGCTAACCCAGGAGAAACCTGTTGGCTTTCCACCAGCTTTGGAAGTCGAACCGGTTCCCACGGGAAGCCCAAGAACACGGGACCATGCCCCTCCATCCCAGAGAAGATGTTTCCCCTCTGCAGCAGTTTCATGCTAGCAGATCTCAGCTGCTTAGGAAACCATCAGCCTCCTTCTTACCCAGAGTTTGCAGTTTTAATTTATTCCCCCTCCCCCCGCACCTACCCCCCCAAGCTGTACACAGGTGAAATCCTTCATCTGAGGCCACTATAATTGTATAGTACGAACAGCTCAGGATTTCATTTGGTTTAAACTTCACAAATGTAATCAGCTAAGCAATACACTCACTTTTAAGTTCTGTAATAATTTTCATCTGGCAAGAGCAAGACTAAAATAGGCTTGCCCTTGGGCGGGAAACAAACACTGGCTTTGGAAACTACAGTATAAAATTGTAGAAACATCAAAGGTATTTCAGGCTCGGCAGCAGGAGACCTCAAGATGTGTCACTCGGTCCGAAACCTTCCGATGTTTGTGCAGATTTTCAACTTAAGAGCATAGCAAAGTGATTAATAAGCCATTACTCCTGCTGTCTGCTGCAATTTGTGCGTCTCTAGCAAGGTGATCTGCTGTCCCAACACGTTCATTAACTGCTGGGAAGTTGGGCCACAGAATTTCTTTATCTTTTGCGTCTATATCATTAGCGGAGGGGATGAGAAAGTACGCCCTTTCCCGGCCAAATACACAGGAGATGAAAGGTGACGAGCCCTCGTGTTGGGTGACAAACTACAAAAGTTTTGACTTTAAAAGTACGTGTAGTAAATAAAAATCTCCATCTAAGGCCGTAATTCTTTCCACCGTTCCTCAAATAGGTTGTCGTAGTCAGTCAGCCATTTAGGAATTCAAAACATTGCTACAGACTTTCCCAGCTTAAAAATAAGTCTTCCACACCATCAGAAACATGTAGGAGCTAAAAAAAGCTTCTTTATGGAAAGACTAGAGATCTGCCCCATAGGACACACTGAACCAGTTCTCAGTTCTAGTGCCAAATTAAAAGGAAACACGGGACTGCTGCTGTTCTCGTCCCCGCGTGCAGGTAAGTGCGTCGCACGGCAGAGCCGGCGTGCGTGAAAGGCAAACCTTGGGAATACCGGGAGTTAAGAGAGGGCTTATAAACAGCTCGAAGCATGTACCACTTTTCATTCCAAGACCGCTAAAGCCTAGATTGTCTTTCCTTTCTCTCCCTCCAAAGCTTAGATAGGTGGGAAGCCTATCTAAGTTCAGACTTTTCTCAAGCTTTGGAGAAAATTATATTCAAGGATATAATCCAAGCCAGGAGATACTGGATCTGGCCGTGATATACTGGAAATGTCACTGAAGCAAAGAGCATTGAGACATCCTGGACTGGGGAAGAGTTTCATTTTTGCTTTCTAGGCACCCGACGCTGCAAGTCTCACTAGATCCTAGAGGGAAGAAAAATGTACAGGCGTCCTCGAGGAGAGGTAGGAGCCTCAGGAAGGGGATGAGGAGTTAGAGGAGGCTCCTGCCTTGGAGTTCTCTGTTCCTCCTGCAAGGATGCATTAATTTTCTTCCCTCATTTTAATAGCCTGCATAAAAATCACCCTGAAACGTAGCCCCCAAACTTCCCTCCAAAGGTCCAAAGGCAAACATGAACTAAAACCGAAGTGCTTTCCTCTAGGGATCTTTCTTCAGCAAGTCGCAGGCGATACGAAGCTGAACCAGACAGCTGTACCAAAAAAAGAGACAGAATCAGCCGGTCAGAGTCGGGGCCAGCTTTGCTGCTAACAACCATTTGTTTCGTTCCCTGCAGGCTGCCGGCTGAAGAAGCCATCCCTACTGGGCAGCACACCCGCCGTCGGCCTCTTCGTAGCGTGCCGTGAGGCGCAGCTGCGGCTTCTCGGCTTCTCCGGACCGGTGATCTTCGGCTGTCCAAGCTCAAGCGTGATAAGCCACTTCCGTTAACATACTGCTTAGGCTTTTAGGAGCCGGATTTAGAAGGTGATGAAATTTTATTCAGAACCTAATTGATATTTAGGGTATGGAGGGTTTTTTTGTTTGCTTGTTTTAAACTACATTTCAACTCCTTTCCCCATCCCTGACAGAATGCAGTTCTGAAGCTCATGCTGTTTCTCTTTCTGCCGCACATCCCCATTTTAAAGAGTTCCAAATGTATGTCATGATGCTGAGCTAAAGCCAAAGCTCTTTAAAAAGATGCATCAGGATTTCCTTGAAACAAGTTTTGTTTCAGAAAAGCAGAATTTGACCCTTTTACAGAATCACGGAATCACAGAATCATTAAGGTTGGAAAGGACCTTCAAGATCATCAAGTCCAACCATTAACCCAACACCACCATGCCCACTAAACCATGTCCCGAAGCGCCACATCCACACGTTTTTTGAACACTTCCAGAGACGGTGACTCCACCACCGCCCTGGGCAGCCTGTTCCAATGTTTGACCACCCTCTCGGTGAAGAAATTTTTCCTAATATCCAATCTAAACCTCCCCTGGCGCAACTTGAGCCCATTTCCTCTCATTCTACCGCTGGTTACTTGGGAGAAGAGACCAACACCCAGTTGTTCTGGAAGCAGGACACAAGACTTTCCCAAAGAGCATACGGTTTGACCATTCTGAAGTGACCAGAATGCGAACCCCGTAAGTACGTAGGAGCTGCTGGTTTCAGCTGTTAACGCTGCTATAAGCAGCCATGGTTTGTGCAGTAAAATGCTGCAGACCACTGGCTCATAGTACTGCGGTCCCAGGGGCAGCTTCTACCTAGAAACGAGCAACTCCCATAGCATCTGATCACGAAAGCGCTAGGCCTACAGTCAGAGGCGTCGCCTGGCTGTGAAGGACCTGGTCCCCCATGAAAAGTTCAAATTCAGGCAGTTTTTTGCCTATTAATAGGAACATACAAAATGTTTTTACCCAGTCGCACCACCTCCTTCCAAACAGCCCGTGTGCGAAGGGCAACCGCAGCAGCGGGGCGACTGATGGGCTCTCAAAGCAGCGCCAGCGCCAGCCTACGTCTGCGCAGCAACTCCGGAGGCGCTGGCCGAGCCTCGAGCCGAACGGAAAAACGTTTATGAGACAGAAAAGCTGAGACTGCCAGCCATATCCCAGAACAAACAGCTCACTGGCGTGGCGCTCATTCAGGAGGTTGGTATTATGTGTCTACAGGAAAATAATAGTAATATTAATATTAATAATGAATGTCCAATTTGGAAAGGACAATTCTCCCGTGTTCAAGACAATTGGGATGCATACAAGGCTGGGTCAGCATCTCCCTCTTGCTCTCTGGACCAAAGATGACACGAGGTGGAGAAGGGAGAAAAAAACCCTCTTAGCACCTTGTCGGCAAACTATTGACAGAGCTGGGCTCAAGGCCCTGCTCCATTATTTGTAAAACTTGTTTCCATTTCCTCTCCCCTTTGCCTTTCAGACGAAAGAAGAACAAAGCCCACTCCTGAATAATGCAACAGGCTGATGCTTAGGACACTCAAGTGAAAGGCAGGAGACCCAAGTTCAAGCCCTTGGCTTGAATCAGGCAGACTACAAAGATCAAATGCAGATTGCTTATTTCCTCCAACAACACAACACACCGACATCTCTTGAGATTTCACTGCTTTTGACCTGCACAACCACTGAACACAACCACATTGGCAAACGTAGCACCTGCCATAACCAGTGGGGTTTTTTGTTGGGGCTTTCGGGGGGGAAAAAACCTCCAAAACACCAAAAGAATTGCCATTTTCTCCGTAGGTGTTTGAAACAGAGTTCTTGTTCATGTTTGTATAGCATCAGCTGGGCTAATTAGCACACCCCGGCGCAGCTGCAGGAGCGCGCTGATGTGTTTTATAAATTATGTATGTGCTAGAATTAGCTTATTAAAGAATTCCTGAGGACCTATGTGCATATGCACATAGTAATTCAGTTGTTGCAGCTATTTGCATCACTCTTTGGTGCTCTGCGGACCGTGCAGCAGAGCACTGAGCTTCCCAGGTCTGGCAAAGACATTCAGAGAATCCAAGTGGGTGAGAATGACAGAAAGCATCAGGTGTAAAAGGTACCCCTCCCAATAGTACTGCCTGTAAAAAGAGATAAATATTCACTAACATGGAGCATTTTAACTCAATGAAGAAATAACAAACATCCCGTCTTGCTCTTGTCCACAAACAGCAAAATAAATCATAATTGCAAATGAAAGCATCCCACGACCTTAGTAATATCAAACCACATCAGCTTCCGATGGCCACGGTGAGCAAGAGACCTCTATCTGTTCACTAGGATGTGACAGTGCAGGAAAGTACAAGACCTCAGAAGTAGACCTAACTGCATTTATTTTAAAATATTTGAGGAGGAGTGGTTTTCTAGCTACCAAGTGACACGGCTTATAAACAGAGTTTAGGAGCAGGTTTCAATCACTTATTCTATTATGAAACTTAGGGGAAAAAAATCCACTGCATTTTTTTGGAGCAGAACCAGTTCTGAAGTAATTTGTCCTCCCCAATTATTACTCTGGCTGAGACAGGCTGGATTTCAGAACATACTGCAATCGACTGGTATGCCCACGGTCAAACGCCTGTGCTCTCCCTTCTCAAGGCAGCCGTATCTTTCTGCGTGCACTCTGTCTGCGAGAGCAAGCTGCTCCTCAACAGCAAAGTGTGGTCTCCATTGAGCCGCTCACCTTGGAGAAGAGTCGCCAGCTTTGGTAAGAGGATCGGCTGCGAGCTGGAAAAAACCCAGTAGAACTTTGGTTGATAGATCTCGTATCCTCCTGCATCTTTGAAAGCGGCTAATACCCCAGCCCAGAAAAGCCTCATGCTTGCCTGCTTCAGAGGAAGAGTCAGCTCTGACTCTCTCACAAACAGGTTGGCTTGACGTTAACGCTTGCAACAGAGAAAGCTGAAACAAGCAAATACATGGCTTGTAAGCTTGTAGGAGTATCAAACCGAATTTCTTTAACCATCAATCTTTCTCTGTCCAAAGTGTTACAAAGAGACATAAAAGAGAGTTTTTCTTTCCCACTGGTAAGTTTTTCTGGAAACGAACTGTACAACCTGGCCTAGCAGATTTCCTGCCGTAACAAGTTGCGCGATAACTAAATAGTGGCTAACTAACAAGGTAGTTCAATATTTACACAACCTTTACGTTTCTAAGTACATGGCACAGATTATTAGGAAAGGTGAAAATCCCTTCAGATAAACTTGTAAGGTTTTCCACTGAACAGCTTACTCTCCCCAAAACTGGGAGCGACAACCCCAAACATACGGCAACACTCGGATCTCGCAGCCCAGGACACTGACAGCACGCAGCACGGTCAGCAACCCGGCGCGGCGGGGAGTGCGCAGACGCACAGGATCAATGACAAAGCAAAGCAACCCGCGAAGAGCAGCTCTTTTCAGTGTTGGCTACCTGCAGCAGAAATGCTGCTGCTTGCTTTTTTTGATCTCTTCCAGATAATGCAGCTGCCTAGTGCTGATAACATTTATTTATGTGAGAAGGTGAACCCACTGATTCGGAAGTTACAGTTCTTGCATGCACTAAAATTTCCTGTGAACAAAAGGTTAAGATCGCAGCCCACCTTCCTCCTCCTGCTTGACAGAAACTAGGAATAACAAGCATGCAAGCAGCGCGGGAGGCTGTCTTTGGGGAAACCACAGCAAAGCCTTATGCCCAGAGCCTGTAGAGGAGCGTTAACACCAAACCCAGGAGCTTTTATTCTGCTTTTGAAACCAAACAAAAGAACCAGAAAGTGAGACCATAAGGCATTTGAGAAAACTCTGAGAAAAGGAGAGTGGAGATGCTCATTCACCAGCAATCGGGGCATTCTTCAGAGGAGGGCAGAAGAAGTGACAGTGGAGAAAGTTTTCCAATGTGAAGAACTTTTAAAAAAAAATGATAAAAAGTTTTGACTTGGCAACCTTGAGCTTTTGGCTAAACCCCAGCATTTACAATAAGGTGTTTATACAAGCAAAGAGAACACTCCTATAGTGATCTTGATTGCAGTGATCTAAAATACAATCAGTATGGAACAGTTTTTTCAATAAGGTAACAGCGTATCAGCTTGTTCTTATTGCCACTTTCACTCGTGTTTGAAAACATCCCTTTCCCTTTCAGCTGTCTTGTGCTTCTTAAATACTACATCATATGCTTATTCCAACTGCTCACTTAGCAAAGCTGACCAAGCATGGTCAAACAGCCTACGGCACATAGTAGTCGTAAGAAAAATTTTCAACTCGTGTTCTTCATGCTCCCTCCCATACTTTTCCCTCCCAGCATCCCTTCTGAAGTGCTCCTGTACTTTCATCACGTTTCAACAGGGTATCTTCCTTCTTTCCCCAGGTACTAGGTAGCTGTGCATATGAAATAATTATTCCGAGACCAGTGCTCTACAGCAGTGTGCTGATAGAGCCATACTGAAAGCAAAAAAATCTCCTATTCCTTAAAATAATCTAGCCATTCCTCAGTACTGGGCTTGAAAGCCTGTGACAATGACTGGGGCAAAAGAAGCCTCTTCTTCTGTTGTCAGCACTGCAAGGCACAAACACATAGTTTTCATGTCCTTTATGGGTGGTTTCTTTTCCTGTCATGCATCCTCTTACCTTGTTGCTAGGGAAGCAAGTACAATTCTGCCAATCCCAGCATGCCAGAACGGAGAGGGCTCACTAGATACTCCATTAAAAACAGAGCCCAGCCAAGAAAGGACTCCGTCCACCTGGAGAATACGCCAGTTCATGGCAGCCGGCAGCCAGAGCTACGCTCTTGCTCAAGTTCTGACTGCCAGACTTGGGAGTCCTAGCATCCTCACACGTGGGGATGTTTCTCTGAAGCTCTCCCCTTACACACACACCCCTGTTGAATGCATCTACCCATCTGCAGTTTTAAATATTTGCAGCACAGTGGTGGAAAACCAACCCTGATCTCCAATGCCAACCTATTTTGAGCTTTGGATTAAGGAAACTGCTAAAAAAGCAGTCTGCAGACTTTACCAAGTGTTGCTGTTAATATGCATCAGTTACATTATCCATCCTTCAGCTATTTTCTCTTTGGCCTACTGCTTACCAAAAGTAAGCACACGGGGGAAGGGGAGGGCACAGCCAAGATACAGCCCAACACTCAGAGCCATATTCTTAATAATAATAATAATA
>NW_010512068.1:0-2872 GCF_000687285.1 Phaethon lepturus
CACATCCACATGCCATTCTGCAGAGAAGCAGCCCCGGGGTCCCCACCCGCCGGGCGGCAGAGCTGGGGGTAGCGCCGCGGCCGAGCCCGCCTGCCACCAGGGGCCAGCAGCGCCTCAGGAAACCCAGCAGGGATGCGGCGAACCCGGCTCCCGCTCCAGCTCCCCTGCCTAAAGCTCTGATCGTTCCTGAGCACTGGTTCTCCAGCTGGTGTGGGGAGACTTGGAGAGGCACAGGGGGTCAGCATGGAGGCTGCTGGGCCTTGGGAAGTCCCCTCTGCCCTGCGGTTTGGGGACAGTACCTGCTCAGCTGTCTGCTCCTCGCATCAGTTGGGGATCAGGCTGGAGATGAGAGTTGGCAAAGCTCTTGTTTCCTGGAGACCACTGTTTTTCCTGCTCTGATCCCCAGGCACAGGGGAGCTCTTTGTGCTTTCCTTGTAAACGAGGGGAGGGAGCAGTGACTTAGTTTCTGCTCTTCTGCCATTTCTAGGTCCCTGAGGGAAATTGGATGTGGGGAGACGCACACACCTCCAGTTGCAGCATGCTTTCAGTCGGCACATTGCTCGTGATACCTGCCTGCCTTTGTGTCTGTTTTATTTCCCACCATAGTGGCCAGTTCAGCATGGCAAAGCAGTGAAAGGGGTCAAGTGACTGGTATCTGTGGGGATGGAAAACCCTGACAGTGAGATCTGCAGCCAAGCTTGTTGCTCCAAGGTGTGCTGAGGAAGTTGGAAAGAGGCTCAGACTCAAGTACTGAGGAGGGAGAGTTGATACTGCAGCCTGATCAAGGCAGGAGGCAAAGGAGGTGAGGCCAGATTTCTCCACCGAAGGATGGGACATTTGCAGAATCGATGATGTCTTTGTAAAATTTCATCTTGTTCTGGAAAGGCTCAAGAGAAGGTCGGCCTGCCAACCTGCTCCCTCTCCAGCCAGAATAGCCCTCCTCAACTGCGAAAGCCAAGGCAAGCTCATCCCTGCCTGTCTGCGAGATGCCTTCTGTGCCTCTTGAAAATGCATTTTTGGTTGTCCTCGTGAAAAAAAGAAAAAAAAGGTTTGCATAATAAAGTCAATTCTGAGGGAAGGTCTCTGACTCACATCATTCATGCTGCTCTTCATTCACACCTCTGTGGTTCTGCCCTCTGCAAACTCTCTCACTGAAGCAAGCCATTAATAAATCATGGGAGGAAAATGCACCTACACAACACAAAGCACAGTGCTTCTGAGCACAGGATGGTGTAGCACAGTAGTAGTTGCTTACGCCATGATCTTGTCCCTGCCTTGACATTTACAAATACTCTCACAAACACCTTGCTGTATTATTTTAGGAGCAGGATACATAGAAGGTAAAGCAGAAGGAAACCTGCCAGTCTCTGGTAAAAGGCTTCTAATGAAAGAAGCTGGTAGCTTTTCACTAACTGTTACGCTTGATCTTCACCAATCTCCTTATTCAAGGAGTATTTCTGTGTTAACAGCCAAGCTGGTCTAACAGGAGACTCCGGCTGTCCCCTTGCCTCCTTGTCCTGCATCTGTTGATGTTTGCTGCAGTGTGAGTTGGTTCATCTGGTTGATCCAATGGAAGGCTGTGCCTGAGGCTGAAGAAGGTAAATAAGTTTCTGTAGATCAGCCAGCTGAACTGATTCATCTTCCTCAAGGGAAGCAGCACGACTATGTGGCTGGGTGAAAAGAGATGGTGCCAGCCTACAGCTGAGTTTGTTGAGCTGCATTACGGAAACACTCTCCTATGAAATGCGTGCTTGGGATGTCTGGATCCTGGAAGGGTCATGGTTTTGTGGAGTTTCTGCTTTCTGGGCAATAACTCATTTGCCTCTCCTGTACTGCTGCAGGTCCTGATAGGTACTTGCTCCCTGCACACCATGGAGGTCTCCCTCCTACAGAATATGGGGGAAGAGGCTTTGAAAGGGCTGTGTCTCCTGCAGGCAGGAAGGTGCTGTTCCTGCTCAGTCTGACTTCTGACTGCATGCACTGTGGGAAGATCTGAGGTGGGCACCATAGAGTTTCCCAAGTTTTGGGAGCAGAGGAAGGTTTGTGAAGCCTCTGCACCGAAATGCAGCAGGGATGAGAATATGATGCCGTGTGAGGCATCATCAGGCCCCTTTCAGTAGCTGACTCATGACCCCCTGTGCTGTCCTCGTGTGTTGGGGATGTTTGCCCTTGTTGGGCCTGGGCCTGGGAGAAGACACAGTGGTTTCTGTGGGACCTGAACAGAGTCCCTGAAAGCACTTGAGTTTGCATGACCCCACAGCAGCTGGCAGCAGGGACAACAGCTTCCAGCAGCCTGTCTGCCCTCCTGCTGGGGGACTAGGGCGGTGTGAAGCAAGAGAGGAGCCTCTGGGGTGATGCACGGGGGAACTGTGGAATGATGTGCAATGCACTGTGTGTTGTGAGTCCGTCTTGGTGCTGGCTCCGTGTCTTGGCAGAGAGGCCTGGCTCTGCATCCCAGCCCTGTGGGGTCTTGCTCGTCTGGTGGGATCTCCCTTGCCTTGCAGCAAGGTTAAGTCCTGTCAAGGGCAGGAAGTTGAAAACAAGTAATTTTGGATCCTTCTGTCTCTTCATCAGCTGCTGCTTCTGCTGTCTCTAGCATCTCAGCCCTGCTGGAAGGATGCTTCTGGTGCTGTATGTCTTGAAGCAGACCCCAAGAGCCCTGTGCCCGTCTGGGTGTGTTCTCCCTCAGCAGGCACTCTGCTCTGCTAACTGAGTTGTAGCCCTGGGCTTTTGGTGTTTGGGATGCCTGTATCACCAAAATCCTGTGGGAAGCCAGGTGGGGAAGCCTGTCTGGGCAGAGGCCAAGTGTGGGGTTGTCCCTGCTCAGCATGTTTCTGCCTTCTGTATTGCAGTGTTCTTGGGGGCCAGGAAT
>NW_010512068.1:2903-5707 GCF_000687285.1 Phaethon lepturus
CTCGGTCCTGCAGCGCTTTCCCCGAGCCAACGGCTTCCTGGAGGAGATCCGGCAGGGCACCATCGAGCGGGAGTGCTTTGAGGAGGTCTGCAGCTATGAGGAGGTCAACGAAGTGTTCGAGAACAAGGAGAAGACGGTGTGTTTGTCCTGCCCTGCTCCCCAGTGGATGTGTGAGGGCTTACGCTTTAGCAAGCTGGGGGCAGAGAAGGAAAGTACAAGGGGAACAACCTCTCCTGTTCCCTTTGTCCTCTCTGTCTGCAGGCAACATGCTGTGGCCTCGCTTTCCAGCATGACTTTCCCTTCCCGGGTGATGCCCTCACCTTGGCATTGCCAGGACACCCTGCCCACAGCTGCAGGTCAAGCTGGCACTCCCATGGCATGTGTTGGGAAATTTGTGCTGTTGTCCCTGACTTTCCAGGCTGGGGTTGGTGTTAGCCAAATTTCTCCCTGCTTGGTTTGTGGGCTGTTGGCTGCTGTTGAGGGATGTTCTCATGATCTTTTGTGTTGGTTCCTACAGTGCCTCAGACGGTGGCAGCTCTTGTGAGAGTGGTGGGGGATGGCCGAAAAACTGCCTCATTTGTGGGCCTAGGGAGGGCAGTGATTATTGCTAGTGTTGGTCGGGGGCTGCTTGTCCCACCGGCAGCACATGATGGTTCCTTGTTTGTTTTTGCCACAGATGGAGTTTTGGAAGGGCTACACCAACTCTGTCTACTCTGTCAAGGACCCTGGGCACAGCACAGAGCGCTCAGATGCTATGTATGTGGTGGTGCCTCTCTTGGGAGTGGCTCTTCTGATAGTCATCGCCCTCTTCATCATCTGGAGGTGCCAGCTTCAAAAGGCCACCCGCCACCGCCCTTCCTATGCCCAGAACCGTTACCTGGCCAGCCGAACAGGACGCAGTCTCCCCAGGGTCATGGTGTACCGGGAGCGGTCGCAAAGCCAAGGGGAAACCCAGTATCAGCGAGAAGTGAGCAACCGGGTGGCTGGAGATGGCAGAGCTGGGGGCACCCCCCAGCAAGATGGCACCCTCTATCCACCAGAGCATTCAGTCTCTGTCCTCTCCAGACTGTCCAGTGCCACCCCTCCACCTTCCTATGAGGAGGTGACATGCCACCCAGAGAGCAGCAGTGGTGAAGAGACCAGTGTCTCCTACAATGACCCACCGCCCAAGTACGAAGAGATCGTGGCCGCTGCCCCTGCCGCAGGCAAATAGCGGGTCTGCCTCCCTCCTGCCTCATCACACACTCACGCTCACCCACCCACTCTCCCTTCGCCATGCCTGGGATCCCTTTCAGGTGCCAGTTGGCACCCTGTCTCACCTGTACAAGCTGGTGCCGTCACACAATAGCCTTACCCTCCTAACCAAAAACAGCTGTCCCCAAGTGGGGTGAGGCTGGGCTGCGGGGATGGCTCTGGAGCCAGCCGTCTCCTGCTCCTCACTCCCCACTCACGTAAGTGCTGTAGCAGCCAGAGCAGAGCAACAGCTTGTTCCTGGCTCAACACGGGGGTCTCCCCATGGTGCATTTGATTTCCTCACTTTCCCCTCAAACAGACATAACATTTCCCATGATTAAAACAGCCTCGCTGCCTCCCTGGGGCACTGCTCAGCCTTACCTCATGTCCTCACCGGGCCCCATTTTGCTGCTTGAGGCTCTGATTAGGGGTTGTGGATGCAGGAGGGGTGTGGTGAATTTCTGTCCATCCACAGTTGGTGTCCACACTCTGTGTTTGGGGAGAAAGTGCTTCCCTTGAGTGGATTTGCTGCCAGGTGGGAGTGGGAGCCCAGTCCACACTCCAGTGCCTGTAGCGATATTCGCTGTCTGGAGTTGAGGGAGGAGCAGTCAGGGAGGTGCTCTCTGATCTCCTATATCCCTTTGGAAAGAAGGAGAGGCTCACAGTGGTCTTGTACGTGAGGTAAGTGACTTTGGAGTAGCAGGTCCTTTTCCTGATGCTCCCCACTTTCCCTCTGTGGGATGCTGGGCAGCTGGAGGTCTGGCAGCGGCGGAGCTGGCTGATGGGGTCATCTATGACCTCGAGCCAAAGGTGGTCCCATGGCTTTAAGCAGTGGGGATGTTCCTCTTTCTTGGAGCGTGCCTGTCTGATGTCTGCTGCAGAGGTGGGATGCTGGCACAGGGAGACTGCAGATGGGCCAAACGTTCCCTCTCCCAACCCCAAACCTTTCCGTCCTGCCTGGCCCCTCTCTTTGGGGCTCTTTGTCCTCCAGAGCAGGTAAAGGGGAATGCGAGACCCCAGGCCCCTCCAGGCCCCTCTGGTGGGCAGAGTGCTTGGTGGCCACAGCCAAGGCGTGGAGGGCCTGGTGACAGAGGTGAGAGCTGACCGATCATGCTGCGACCCAGTGGTGCCAGTGGGTCGGGAGTAGGGTCAAACCCAGTGGTCGGGAGTAGGGTCAAACCATGTTGTGCCTGACCACCGGGTGGTTGTGGTGCCAGGGCAGGGTAGAGCCATGTGCTTTGCTGCGGGACCAGAGTGTCCTCTTTTCCTGGGCAGCTGCTTTTGGGGTCGAAGCAACAGGGCTGTCCTTTCCCAGTCATGTCTGATGGGTTAAAAAGGAGGTTGTCTCACCAGCCCCCCAGGAGTATCCCAGAAGCTCCCAGCACTGCCACCCCTTGGTGTTCACCCCAGCACCAGTCTCTCCACCAGCAACGAAAGGCTGTTGTACATCCATCAGCTGCCTGCACCCTGCTTGGTCCCAGCGATGCTCTCGCAGCAGGTGCCCTCAGCCCAGAGCTCAGGCTTGCCCAGCGTGGCTGGTCCTGGGGCAGGGCGTGGGGGGGTTTCCGGCT
>NW_010512068.1:5738-6739 GCF_000687285.1 Phaethon lepturus
ACATGTGGGGCTTGCAGCTGCTGGCACCTTGTCTGTCCCCTCCCAGGCCTTTACTCTGCCTTTTGGCCTTAGCAAAGTGGGGTTATGGGAAGACTTGACAGCGAGCGTCGGGATCAGAGCCTGGAAAAGACTGGAGGGAGACAATAGGGTGCTCTGCATCCTCTGTCTTTGATGCTTGGTGATTATCCCTGCAGTTTGTATTCTGTAAATCTTGGTATATTTCTGTGCAAAAAAGGTATTTATTAAAAAAACCCTCACTGTCTGAGTGGCACAGGGTGGCTTTTTCCCACATGGGGGATGTCTCTCTGGGCACAGCTGGATTTCCATCTCGTGGGGGTGCTGGGGCTCAGCTCTGTGGAGTGATGGAGGCAGCTGTGGGACGATGGCACCAATACCCCCCTGGGCACAGCTGCAGCACAGTCCTCAGTGAGGAGGGGCCGACTCTGGAGATGGGGTGTGTGCTGCTGTGGGGCTGGGAATGGACCCCACACATCTGACAGGAGCCTTTGACTTCCCTGGGCATGTGGTGCAACCCTCGTTGAGAGCTGCAGGGTGTCCTGTGAGCCCGGACCAGTCGGTAGGTGAAGTGCAGAGGGATTTCCTAAGGTCTTTGAAGGGATTGAGGTGCACAAGTTGTCTTGCTGTTCCTGTGTGCTCCTAAACCTCTTAGATAATCCCCTTTAAATAGCAAGACTAGGGCAGTGTGGGATTTATTTTAAGCCCTTTCAAAACCAGATTTTATGGTCAGGTCTTGGACTCTGTCCCCATTCAGAAGTGTTTAAAACCGTCATTCATCCCAAACATCATTTTATCGCTGTGGCCTCCACTGAGAGTCAGGGGAGATTAGCCCTGGCACAGCTCGGCTTTTGGATTGCTGCCGCCTCTGCTCCTGCCCGGGCTCCCATGGTGGCGGGGGGACGTGCTGGGGCTGCCGCGGGTGGTGCCAAGGGGAGACGGGCTGAGCCCTCACCTGGCAGCGTGGGTTGGTTTGCCTGCAAACA
>NW_010512069.1:0-205 GCF_000687285.1 Phaethon lepturus
GCCGCAGAATCTTCCAGAGCCCCGTGTGAGGCGGTCAGGGATGAGTGTTCCGGTAACGGGGAGCAGAGTCGGGCAGGGCCTGGCTTCTGTCGGTGGTGTTCGTCCAGGCCGCGTGGCAGGGAGAGACGGGCAGGAGCAGACGCCTTGGGAGGGCTCCTGGCTGTCCTCGGCGGTACTGCCTGCAGGTGAGGTGGCGCTGGTGGGG
>NW_010512069.1:228-3116 GCF_000687285.1 Phaethon lepturus
GTTTGTGCTCATTTTGCACAGCTGTTGGTAATCAGACATACCCTGAGAGAGAGGTTGCTTGCCTCCTAAATCGGTGGGTTTAATGTTCTGACTGTGTTGTAGTAGAACTGATACACTGGAAGATTATTCAGTGCAGAAGATACTTTCAGAGTCATTGTAGGCTTTTACGAGTCTAATCTGTGCAAAAAATGAACACTACTTTAACTAAAAATATTGAAGCCCTTGAATTGGCAGGCTTCTAATACTAAGGTCTGGTAGCTAAGTTAACTTATGATGTCGCTGACCTTGCTTCCCTCATTTTGCCAACACAATGGCGTTTGCCTGGGTAGAACCAATTTAGCACCTCTGTTTTAGAGGCAAGGAGTTTCACTGGTCTTTGTATTTGAACCAGTAACAGATCTCTGCATAAGAATAAGCTTAGGCCTCTCTTGCTGAACTTCACTTTGGTGCTTGTGATTATTTCTTCTGTTTGCAGTGGTTATGGACTGAGTGGGGCAACAGTGCTGAAAAATGTGCAAGTCTGAGAGGTGTCTCCAGGTAAGAATTTGTGGGGCTCTCTGTAGATGTAGCACTGGGATCCAGTGGTACTGATCTGGTTGGTGTCTAAACTTGCAGGATTTGGTCTTAGCCTGGTAATATTGCAGGTGGTTTGATGTTCTTTTGTGATTGTCCAAAACAACATCACCTGGCCTTTTGCCCTCCTGCTTGTTTCAGAAAAATTAGGAATGCATTGCTAATACCCAGTAAGGAGTGCATGTCAAATTAAAACAAAATACAGCTGTGTGCCCTTCCAGTTTTCCCCTCCACCCTCACTGTTCTGGTGAGGGGTCTGGAGAACAAGTCTTACAAGGAGCAGATGAGGGAGCTGAGGTTGCTTAGTCTGGAGGAAAGGAGGCTGAGGGGAGACCTTATCAGTCTCTACAACTACCGGAAAGGTGGGTGTTGGTCTCTTCTCCCAAGTAACTAGTGATAGGACGAGAGGAAATGGCCTCAAGTTGTGCCAGGGGATGTATCTAGTTTAGACTAGGCATCAGGAAAAATTTCTTTACTGAGAGAGTGGTCAAGCATTGGAACAGGCTGCCCAGGGAGGTGGTGGAGTCACCATCACTGGAAGTGTTCAAAAAACGTGTAAACGTGGCACTTCAGCATATGGTTTAGTGGGCATGGGGTGGTGTTGAGTTGACAGTTGGACTTGATCTTAAAGGTCTTTTCCAACCTTAATGATTCTGTGATAATGTTTGACAAGGAGAACCAGGTGTGTCTGTGAATCTAAAGTGAGTAAATGGTTGTGAATAACCTGCAAAGATACCAAAGTGGTTGCTTGCTTAATAGAACAAGTTCCCTTCCTGGAAGCTCACCTTGTGATAGTAATGTGGCTGCCATACAGTGGAAAGTTGAAAAATCCCATTTATCTTCATTTGGCTTTATTGCTTTACTTGTGGAGTTTTCTGCTACCTCTGATTCCAGGTTAGTTCTCTGCTGCTGTCATGGTTTAACCCCAGTATTTTATCAACATTATTTTCATCCCAAATCTAAAACATGGTCCCATACTAGCTTCTATGAAGAAAATTAACTCTATCCTAGCTGAAACTGGGACAGTTGCCTTCTTTGATCGTTGTACATTAGAAAATAAGAGAGAACCTTAATCTGTACAAGGATAGGCTGCAGTGCAAATTAAAAGTTGCCATATTTTGCACAGTGTTTAGAGAACTTGCTGAGGAACTAAGAGACCTGACTATTAGCCTTTGTTTAGAACAGAGTCATAATTCCATTATTTCAGGCTGTCACTTTGTGAAAGTGGCTCTTTTTCTAGAATTTTTTGTGTAAATGGGTTTGAAATCAGATGAAATGATAAAGCCCTTGCCTGGAGACAGGCCAAAGCTGATGCTACATGGATTGTTTTCCAGCTTTTTTTTGTTTTGTAGGCCCATTCTGCCTGGTATCCTTCCGTAACGTGGTAACTGTGACCAGAAAATGTCTTGAGCCAGAACAGATCTTCATTGCCTTATTGCTACCTTCCCTTGTCTTGGGAGCCACAGGTCTAAAACTTTGAGGGAGAGCACTTATGAAGACTGTTTCTTTTTGATACTGGCCCTAGCCTTTGTAGCAGGACTGTGGAGGTGTGCTGACAGGTGAGCTGCTCAGTGTAGCAGCTGAAAAGCACTGTACAATGGTGATGAGTAGATTTTTTTTTTTCTTTTTGCTTGAGTTTGGATGTTGCATAAGATGAAGTGATATGAAAATACATGGTGCCAGGCTTAGATGTAACATCATCCTTCTCAAAATGGGGATGGCAAACCAACCTACAAATACCCAATGCAGGCTGTTGCTCCTTTGAGCTATGACAGTACTGATCTTTGGCAATCTCTCAAGTGTTATTCTTCAGAGCAAACAACTGCTAATCTAGCAGGATGGTATACAGTCTCACTGGGGCTTGGAGTTACTGTGCACCTTGTCTAGGTCATTTGGGCAACTGGGGCTTGTTTTTGATGGACTGATGCTCCAAAGATCTTTGGCTTGACCTCAAAGCTGAGCTAAAATGTTAAAATAGTTATTTTTGGTGATAAGCTACTAGTCACCCTGGCAAGTGAAACCTTTCTGGTCCTTGCAGAGAATTTCCTTTGTTGCTTGTAAACATCTGTGTGTCCTGTGGATACACTGATTAGTGTCAGGCCTAATCTGAGCACTTCCTTCTTCAGGTTTTGGCTTTGTTAGAGGATCAGCTTTGTTCTGAAGGAGGTTTTTGTGTACAAAGGGTGCACAATTTCAACTGGGGAGAAGACCAAGAGGGATCACTTGGGCAGTATCTTTGTATTAATGCTTCTCACTTCCAGATGGGAGCTTTTGATTCTCTCATTAATTCCTTCACCATTAATAACATTCCCGCT
>NW_010512069.1:3147-16337 GCF_000687285.1 Phaethon lepturus
AACCCATAATGATAGTAAACCCCTCTTCCACATTATTCACCTGACCGAATGCAAAAGAGGCTAACAAAACTTGGTGCAAATAAGCAGTATTATAGGGTATATAAATAAAACTTGTGAGAACCGACTTTTCTGTTTCTTCCTTATAAAAATGGTAATGGAACAAGTTCGGTCTTGTTTGAACTTCTAGTCTTGGCATTTATTATTAATGTGATGTGTCTAGCTGCAGTGTGCCAAAGGCAGCAATATGCGTTCCTGAGAATATGGACTTTAAGCACTGAAGATTATAATTTTACCATTTTGTTCTCTGTTATGTATTATTTTTAGATTAATATATTTTTTACCTTAGTTTCACAGGAAAAACAGGACATTTAAGAACATTTTCCTGTAAAGCATACTTTTTAGTGGCTGTTCTGATCCTTTTATTTGACTACTTCAAGATAAATAAGCCAATATCTTCAAACTGTTTCATCATCCTTATTAAAATTTAAACTCTACTTTATCTTCTGCTGTATTGCAGATACAGTTGTAGTCAAAATAGAAAAGTAATTCCTTTTTGTAGTCTCTTTGTTACTTGGCTTACTCCGTCAAATGTTTTAGTTAAAGAGCTTTCAGGAAACTTAGAAGGCTTAGGAGTCCAGGCATATTGGCACTTAGACCTACTAGTGGAGCGAATACCTAGAAGTGTTTTCTGAAGTCTGCCAAAGCAGCGGCGTTACCAGGGTTGGAGTTGCTGCTGTCACTTCATTAGGCAAAACGTTACTATGTTACTGCTTGTGTTCTGTGATTGCGGGGCCTCATCTTGCGGTGTTTAGTCCGGTGCTGTTGTTTCTGCTGTCAGGCTCCCAGTACAGGAATTCACCCAGAAGAGGGAAGAAATCTCTGTCCTTCTGAAACTTGCCAGGAGATTGGACAGACTGGGGCTAGGAATTTTAATGATTCTACATTTTCTTCTAATTTCATTACTTTTTTCACTTTTCCCATTTATGCTAGCCTGCCATACCTTTTGTCCTTATGGTGTAGCTTAGGATTCAGTTTATTTTCTTGCATTGTGCTCTCACTAAAGTGCAACATGTTTGGTGCCCTATAACATATAGTTTTTTTCACTTGTCCTGTGTGAGTGACTTTCGTTGTCACCACAAAGAAGGATGCATGTCAAACAGCTCCCTCTAATATATATAAAATATTGTGGATGCATTAATTTTGACAAGGCATTGTAACAGCAAAAAATGTGACACATGGAGATAAATTTTGCCCTTCAGTGTGAAAACTGACTTCTGCTATACAGACTTAGGTCAGAGTATATATCAGTGATGGAGTATAGGCTTCTACTCTTTTGCACCGTTTCTTGCAAGCACTGAGATACGGATCTAAAGAGGTCAGGTTGCAGCATCCAGCTGTTTTGGGGGTCCCATGACATGGCTGAATAGATTGTATTGATTTAGAACAACCTTTTTCTCCAAGTCGGGTGATGAGGAAAATGATGTTTTTAAAGGATGATTCTGCTGTCAGTTTGATACTTAAAAACAAAGTTGGGGAGCAGATTTTACAGGGTGTTAATGGTAGCTATTGGAATGCTATTTTGATTGCATATATAACTTAAGCAGGTGCTGCAGCCTTACTCATCACAGTTTTCTGTGCTTGTAGATCAAAAAACATTTTTGTAAAACTGAAAGGGTTCAGGAGTGTATTCTTGGACTGAAAATCGCTAGGTGTAGACTTTGGTGCTTTGTTTGTCTGTGAAGTACCTACTTGTGCTGCTATTACAATTACTGTCTGTTTTGAAGGGTCCATCCCTAAAAGTTTTGAGCATTTTCAGCTCTAAATACTCTTACCAATATGAACAGAAATTAATGTATTGATCTTTGGGTGTTCCCTGGAGTTATCCCATTGATTTAAACAGCACTATTGGTTATAAATGAGTTTGTGTGGCCAGGTCTGTAACTTTTAATCATGGCCCTGCAGATGTTCTTGGACTATACTGTTAAGACAGTTCTACGTGAGTTGAGGTGCTTTAAGCATTTATAAGCCCTTACAAAGCTGGTTCTGCTACAGGAGACATGATCTTTCTGGTAACTCATAAACCCCTTGGAGATGTTGTGTTAGCATTCTGTAGGCAGGCTGAACGTAGTTTTTGGGAGTATTATATTACACCAGCATTAAAACCTATCTAAGGACTTACTGCCATGCTGGTTTGATACTGGCTATATCCATAAAAAGGATGCAGAAACTGTAACACGAACATGACTTTTTGGTACTGAACTCTGATTTGTGGTTTTGTCTTTGCATTCCCCAGCTTATGTATCGTGGAAGCATTTTAAACTGCAGGCTGAACAAGGCTATCCCTCCTTTGTCTCCAAATGGTACCTTGCTCAGAGGAAAAAGTTGAGACATGGGAGAACTACAAAGTGTGTTATTGCTGTTCTGTGATCCCTTTGCCTTCTTTCAGACTTCCTATGCATCATATTGGATGCACTGTTTGACCATTATTTGTGAGACTGTAGGAATGAAGTGATTTGGAAGATTTATTGTAGTGAGCCACACCCCTGTTCTGAGTATTTTTCTGGCTCTCCTGTTGAAGTCTGTAATACAGTTCCCTTCGCCTGGATTACTTTAGCCTGAAGCAGCAGCTTAAAACCTGGGCTACATTTAGCAGAGTTCTCTAAGTGGATGAGAGTTTTGTGCTGTGGCAACAGGTGTACACACTTCAGGAGTCATTTAACCAGGGACAGACTGTCTCAGCAGGTTATTAGGGTGTTAGGCCTTTCAGCACCTTTAAAGGGTACTAGTGAGAAACCGGTGTGTGAAAGAAAATGGCCTTTTTTTTTTAATGTTACTTAGTACCAGAGGTGTTAGCAAAGTCCAAGAGCATCCCATAGCTCATTTGCTGTTGCTCTTCTTCAGTTACACATGCTGTCACTTGCTGGGTTCTTTCAGTGCAGCATGTTGCTTGAATACATGTGGCGCTTGGTGAGAAATGAGTGTTGGTACTCAAAAATTAATCGGAGGTTAGCAAAGAACTCTCTTTCTGGAGGGAACTGCAAAATTCTGAGTTGAAGATGTCAACATCTTTGGGGATCACTGCCCTACTTTAATTGGTAAAAGGTATGCACTGATTTAGAGGTGGAGATCATGTTTGAAAAGGATATATCCTTTCAAAAATGTTGTAGTATTGTAAGTAAGCATCATCTGTTGTTTTTGGAATGTGGCCTGCTTAGGACTGGGCAGTCTTGTAAAAAGCAGTTGGTTGTTATATCCTATTGCATATGATTCTGAGTGGAGAGGGGACCCATCCATGTCACCAGTGTCATCTCATTCCACTAGAACGTAAGCCCTGTTGGATGCTATTAAGGGCAGGGTATGGGATAAAATCAGTAAATCAGTGCGGTGGTAGTGGTTTGTGCTGTGGCTGGGATGCTGTGGTTGGCTTATTTTCAGCTACTGGGATTGAAACTTTTTTGATCTTTTCATGGAATGCATCTGACCATTTGCATACATACCTCTCTAGAGAGAATGCATATTTGGAAAGGAAATTTAAGATGACAATAGATGTCACTGGCTGAATTTAGATTTTGTGTATTTTGCAAACTACCTTTTTTGTGACACTGTGCACAGTAAGCAATTAAAGTTGCTCACTGTCTGTAAACAGGACTAAGATTTTGTTTCCTAATTCATATGGTTGTTAGGAAGCTGCATATGTGGAAAGAATATTGAGTTCCGAGATGCAGATTTTTGGTATTGTGTATATTTCATTTTCTGTCAAAATGTTAGTCAAGTAGAATGATTGTCTTGCAAAAAGCACAAGAAGTGTGAAAGTGAGGTGCTCTGGTACTGTTAGAATAAAATGGGGCCATAAGTAGCTTTGGAATTAAGGTAACACTTCTCTGCACGGGAATTGATTCTTCCCCCTTTTTCTGAACTCATCAGTCCTGTTGCATTTAGTGAAGAAATCTGTTTATCTGAAACTGTGGCTCAAAATCTGTCCAGCTATAGCTTGCCTCCTTGGGACCTGCACAGTCAAAAGCTGCCGTTCTGGTAAAACAGAAACGAGCTCTTAGAACTAAGTGCATGCTACTGAGAGCCGTGGATATCTCCAGAGTTCCTGCTTTCTCTCATCTCCCATCAGTCTTTACCTTTCCTTTTAAAATTTTTTACTAGAAAAGAGGATCATGTTGCACAAGTCATAGTGGTCTGGATAAGTATTGGTTGTTAATCATGCTTTGTTTTGGGAGAATTGGGAGTTGCAGTCTTCTGCTAGTGAAAAGGGTGCCTACTGGAAATAGAGGTTACTGTAATAAGCTGTGGGCATCTTAGAATTTATTTACAGGATACTCCCAATAACATAATGCTTATTGAAGCATTTGGAGTCAGCTTCCTTGCTGTTTTTTCAGTCCCTGTTTTGTTTTTTTCCATAGTCCTGTGTAGCCTACACTTTGGTGGAAAGCAGACTAGGCTGTTGCACAACAGCTGTTTCCATAGCCAACATTTTTCCACCTCTATGCATATATCCCTTCTATCTTTCATGGTAGACTACTTGGTCCACAGCAGCACCTCTTTGTGGAAAAGGCTTTCCCTTCCTAAGCATCCGGGTTTTTAGGCAGATATTTGTTAGAATTGTTACTTCTGTAACTCAGTTCTTGGGACATGTGAGGAGACCTGGGCTATTATGTGTTGCAGATCTTTTTTCCTTTTGTACATAAAGTTTTTCAAAGTACATGGCAGTTCAGATCTGATGGGAGGTTGGAAACCTTCCACTGTATGGAATTAGAACAGCAAATAAAATTCTGTGCCATACAGTGTACTACTGCATACGTTAATTCAGGCTGTGCTATCATTACGGCTATATCCAGGACAAACTACTTGGGGTTTGAAGAAAACAGCCACTGGGGCACTGGAACTGAAAGCATGAGAGAGGGGATGGACACGCACACGTGCGCGCGCCAGTAAGCCTCTGTATTCTATAATAATCAGAGAATGTAATAAGCATGAGGGGAGAAGAAACTGCTTTTCCTTTTAAATCATTCTATGGCCACATATGAAAATATTCTGTACATTTTTACACTTAATGTTTCTTGCTTGTGTCAAAATTCAGTCTAGGCACACATGTTTTTGTAGGCTAGGAATTATTCTGTACAAGAACTGTTATTTGTTAATGTAGAAACTGTATCCACTGGTGTGTTAGAAGCAGCTACTTTCAGCTGAATTGTATAGTGTACAGGAAAGAAATTGGAAGACTCTAAGTCATATGGATGTCTCCTTTATTGATACCAGCTGATAAGCTGAGCTACTCTGGTAACTCACTGCAGCATCTTAGAATCACAGAACCCTAGAATGGTTTGGAAGGGACCTTTAAAGATTATTTAGACCTACCCCTTTGCCATGGGTAGTGACATCTTTCACCAGATGAGGTTGCTCAAAGTCCTGTCCAGCCTGACCTTGAACACTTGGCATCCACAACTTCTCTGGGCAACCTGTTCCAGTGTCTTGCCACCCTCATTAAAAAAAAAAAATCTTTTGATGCAGTCCAGGATATGATTAGCTTTCTGGGCTGCAAGTGCACGTTGACGCTGAATGCACAATTTTTCATCCACCAGTATCCTCAAGCCCTTCTTAGCAGGGCTACTCTCAATCCATTCATCCTCCGGTCTGCTTTGATCTTGGGGATTGCCCTGACCCAGGTCCAGTGCCTTGCACTTGGCCTTGTGGAACTTCATGAGGTTTGCATGGGTCCACTTCTCAAGCCTGTCAAGGTCTCTCTGGATGTGGCCTCCCTTCCATCTAGCAGATAATCTCCACCACTCAGCTTGGTGTGATCTGTGAACTTGATGAGGGTACACTCAATCCCACTATCTGCATCATTGATGAAGATATTAAATGGTACAGGTCCCAGTAGAGACCCTTGAGTGAAACCACTGATTACTGGTTTCCACTTGGGCATGGACTTGGGCTGTAATTCTTTGGATATGATCATTCAGCAATTCCTTATCCATCTAATAGTTACCCATCAAACCTATATATCTGCAATTTAGTGGAAAGAATGTTATGGGCTTGTCAAAGGCCATACAGAAGTCCAGGTAAGATGATGCAGTCGCTCCATTGTAGGCAGCCATCGGATTAGTCAGGCTTCAGGTGCTTCAATTTCATTGCCCTACATAAAATCTTTTTTTTCTTACATGTTTCTACTTTGCCTCCTGCCTACAACCCCAAGGAAAGGTTGGGACTTGAAGCACAGAGTGAGGCTTTATGGCCTTGATCTTGGCAGAGCTCAGATTAGACGGTTTTAAACTATTTCTTCTAGAATTTAACAGGCACTGGTAAGCTTTCTGTCTTCTATTTTCTTTTAGCTTTTTTCATAGTATTTACCAGGTCTATTCTGATAAATAATGTTCCTCTCTGGTCCAAATAATAAGACGCTGTTTCTAATAGCAACTGGGAATGTTCAGTCAGGGAAAAATTGGAAGTGCAGAGATGGATGGAATTCCCTTCTGGGTTTGAGTGTTTGCAGGTAAACTGTATTCTGGGGAATGTCGTGCTTTTGTCTGACACCGAGACTTGCTGCTAAGGTTCAGCTTTGGAGTGTGACAATTTTAGGCACGTGGATAGTTGCATCTAAGCAACAAAAAAAGCCTGGAGCACTTCTTTGGCTGTACAGCTAAGCGACGCAGCCTGATTGACATCCAAGTGCCTAATCTGTCCTTTTCCTCTTTTTCCACAGAGTACCTGTGACCAGGCTGTATTGAGGACAGTTACCAATACATATTGCCCTATAATGCTGCACCTGGGGACTGACTGGGAGAGTGATAGTTGTTGTGGGCCAACATGAAGGACAACTATGCTAATAAGTAATTCGGATGATACTATGTACTGTTTAAGCTTGTACCATACCCCTGTTTTATTTACTAATATAGTCAGCAAGACTGCTTTATAGCCTGAGAAACACTCTAACGTGGGCATGCAGGGTGGATACAGCCTGAGGGATGTAGAAACTGATGTGCCTAAAAATGGGATTTAAGCATAATGTGTCTGAACTCTAAAACAGAGGTGCAGAAGATGTGTGCTCCGATAGCTGTGAAGTTTGCTAGATGTTCACTCAGTGCCAGTGCTGCTTAGACTTTTCAGACCCTTAGTTGAAGGTACCAGGTAGCCTATTGGTTTTGCCGGGTAAGCCTTTCGTATGTGTATGTAACAGAAGACTGGGAGCTGAGGACTAGTATCTGTGATTCAGTGCTCATAGAAGCAAACACTGACAAGAGACAGGCCAGAAGGAATAAGAAAAACATTATGTACTGAAACAAGATTCTTTTATTTCAGTGCAGTACAAAGAAATAGGAATTACTTTGCTTTGAATGAAAGTACTGAAACTAAAAAATTCAACATATGACATACCCAAGGATTCCTCGTACAGGAATGTATCAAAGCAGTGAAAAATGATAGCTGTGATGCTGCAGCATTAAATAAATATTTACATAGCTTTAAACTAATGCATTACTTCCTTGATTTAGTGTTACATCATTGTTAACTTAGTTTCCAGCTGTATCATAGATGACCATTGACAATGTTGTCTTAGCCATCAGTCTTTCAGCCAGTGATTTCTTTAAATATAAAGTGCACTGGTACAGCAGCAACACTCTGTACCAAGCCACCTCTCCAAAACCTCAGCAAAACTTTTTTTTCTTCCAAAAGAATGAATTTGCTTAACTCTTGTTAAGTACATTGAACTTTGGTTACATATAGTAACAATGTAAACAGTGGGCCCAGTTCACAATCAAGTAACATGAATTCATTGCATTAAGGTCATGAGAAAGTATTGTTTAAAAAAAAAGGGAAAGGAAAAAAAAAAAAAGATGATTGCTACATTGTCATCCTGCCTCACCAAACACAATAGCTGCTCAGTTCTGGACTCTTGATTAGAGCACTATTTTCCAACTTGAATCAGGACAGGTCATTTGTTTTCAGAGTACATGTAGATGAGTTACATTTTCAAAGGTATCAAAACATACTGACATAGTGGTTTGCAGCAGTGTCAACAGCCCCTTTTACAGACTCAGTGATTTTGTTTTTTTTTAAATAAATAAACATTAATTACTCAAGTATTGCTGTGAACCAAGCCCATTGTCTAAAGGAAGCACATTTCTTGCAAAATTAAAAGTCCTTACGTAAGAGCATGGTTTTTTGTAATGGATTTGAATAGCTGCTGTGTTAGTCATGTGTCTTCCTCGCTTGCACTTTGTACCAACACAAAATGTGAATAAACATGCGGTGAAATGTAGAATCATTAAGAAAATAATGTGTAAAAAAAACCAACCAAACAAACAAAAAAACCCAAACCAAACATTCAGTATCTTATATTAAAGCATTTACACTGCATAGGCATTCATATAAGGATATAGTATAATAAAACTCATCAAATATACAAGCATGCAGCAGTTGCCTTATATTCACAGTTCTAGAAATGACCACACATTGATTTCCTCAAATATAAATTGGATTATCCAAAATAGATTTTGCAGCCACTCTCCTTTGCAGTGGCGATCTATGTTCTTGTGTGCATGGCAGATACTGACCTATATAACAGGCCTAAGCTACGCTGCTGTATTGTACACATCTGTGATAAATACTGGAGTTTGAAATAGGAAGGATAATGAGAAGTTATCCATACTTCTCGTAGTAGAACTTGGAGACTACACAATACTTGAATTGAACAAAATATATAAGCATGTTTATTGTATTCTCCTTAGAGAGTAATGCTGCAACCTTGCCACGTATCTAGCTACTGCATAAGCTGGCCATGCAGTTTTCAAAATAAGTTTAGACAGATTTTTCCATTTTATTCCATCAGAAGAGGTATAATAGTAAACTTACATAGTACATATCCTTTTTGCTCTGCAAACTTTACAAAGGACTCCTGCTACTTTTATATTGAGTAGGGAGTACGGAAATACAATGCAGTGCCAGAATTGCACTCGGTGATCTAAAATACGTTTGCAGAACATTCTTCTTTCTTCATTTACTCTTTTGAAGGTGGTGGTGTTATATACGATGGTGAGCTGGGACCATCTTAAGTGTCACAAGATGACAGTACCCAGATACTGACCCCCTCTGTGGCTGAATGCCACCTGGAGAGTAAAGTTGAGGTCATGCGGCTTGAAGTTGTTGGTGGTTTTGACTTGCTTTGTTATTGCCTAGCTTGGCAGGTTGACCTGGTGTGTGACTCCAGCACAACAGTGAACAAAATACCTGGAGGCAAGGCTTGCGTTAGTTGTGCGAGGTTTGCAAAATTGGGCTCTAGATCCTGATACAGGTTTTAGACGTGCCAGGGTGAAATTGGATTGAGGAGTATGACTTAAAACCCTTTCCCTGACCAGTAATTTTTCCAGTAGTGCCTGCATTCTGCTTTTGCCCTGACTCCCCTTCATATATGGTAATTTGTGTGTCTTCAAACCACACGTGCACGTACTTCCTTTTTCTGAGCACTTCAGATAAAGCTAGTGGAAGTGACCTTGTAGGATATTACAGCACCAACCATGCAAATTGCAGGGTTTCACCCCAGTGTACAAAGCAGCAAGGGATTCAGAAACAGCATGTAGGAAATAGCTTGAAAAGGAGAGAGACAGACAAGAGGCGGGGGGGAGGTAACAGAAACATTTGCCAATGAAAGAGTGGGGGAAGGGAAGAGAATGAGGGCAGTGGTTGCTGTTCTCTATTTAAAAAAAAAAAAAAATCCTCTCTGGAATGTTTAGTTCAGAGAGGAACATTGCCCTTTGTTTTCTAAAAAAGTGAGCTTTGGCACACATGTAATGTGGGAATGAAAAGGTGAGTAGATGGCTTTGGTATGTGCTGTCAGAAACCGTTACATTCATGTACTTCTGTGCTGTGGCCAGGAGTTTACTTTTTGTAGTTCATTATTCTGAGTCTTTTTATGTGTGCATATTCCTATTTTCTAGTAAAAGACATGTGTCCCTTTCCAGAAAGAGCCGTACTATTTCCTGTCAGCCTTATTTAAGAGTAGGGCAGCAGTGGAACGAGTCATTGTACTAGAGATGTTGCAAGCTCTTCTGGCACAGATACTCATTTTTCCTCTGAGGATGTGTCTCTCTGCATATGTGTGTGGGGAGCCTCAGCTCTATATTTGCAATCTGATACAAGGACATTTGGAATCTGATATGGGGGCATCTGAGTGCTTTTATTGTATGAGCTGGCACTTGGAAAATGGGCTTACAGTTTATTTTAGTTGGCTTGCTTGCTGCCACAGATGTTGCTTTTCTGCCTTTCTCCAGATTTGTTCACGAAGATCTCTGACATCTGAAGACGCAAATGCTATGAGAAGTGACTAATTTTTAATGATTATTTGACAGTAGAGTCTGTATTATACACAGAACCCCCCCCCTTTTTTTGCCTACCTTTTAAGCTGTGTACATCCATAGATGGACATAAGGCTTTGAATGCTGAAATGTTTGTACAATATATCAAAGCTAGTGCTTCACAGATTCTTCAGTGTATCTCTGTCATATTTAAGAGCAGCAGTTTAGATGTCGGGGCTGTCCACAAATGTAACAGCGTTATGGTTTATAAATTTCAACGTCATTAATCTGAGGTACTGCCCAAGCCTCTCATTCTTTCTCTGATTCTCATTTATTTTCTTAAATGTTGGCAAAAATGAGAATGTGTTCTGATTTTGATCCTGATTTCGATCCTGATTTCTTATGCATTTTAGTATTCATACTAGGTTCTTTAGGTTCCTCACTGAATCCGCCATTAATTTTTCTTTCCACAGGGAAAATCCTTAGAATCTAGTTTGGAAATTTCTTTGAAGAATCTGGAGATTGTTAAAAGCAGATGTCAGAGCTGTCTTGAGTATAGTGAGAAGGAAGAAAAGGAGCTCTCCTGAGAAGCCTGACAGTTCCCACAGGTACGCACCACCTTTTGAGAACTGATAGTTGGATGCATAAGATTTTTATGGGGTGGTTGGGTTTTTTGGGTTTTTTGTTGGTTTGTTTTGTTGTTTTTTTAGAAACCTTATCAGCTCTATTGCTCGTAACAACCTGGGCTGTTACCTGAAAAGAGGAGACAGTGCGTTTTCCATTTTTACCTGACTCTTCCACTCCTCTTACAAAGTAAGTGAAGAAACTAATTCAATTCCTAAAGACAAGGTGTGTTTGACTTCCCATGTTTTCGTGCTAAAGCTGTGGCTGCATATTTCAGTTACTACAAATCTGGTTGTATGGTAAGGAATGGTTTACATGAAAATAAAATGAGGCCACCAGAAGCGGTATTTATATCACCTGAAGAACCTCTACCTCATTTAAAGTTTGACAAACATTCCTCCCCCTGCACTCCTGCAGTCTCTTCTTCCAGCTTTTGCATATCTGTCTCTCCAGGTGAAGAATTAATGTGGGGCACCTGGAATTAATGTGTTTGACCTTCTTTATTATGCTTTCTGTAGTTTCACATTAGGCGAGGGAACTCTCAAAGCGCAAAAGCATGTTTAGCAGCCAGGAGTTTTCATAAGAAGTGGGTAACTGAAAATACTTTGTTTTCTTTGCTCCTCAGGCAATAACAAGTGAAAACCTGGACTGGGTTGCTGAAGAAGCAGGAGACAGTGAGGTTAGGAGAATGGCCCTCTGACCTTTAGAAAGAAACAGCTGTCACTTCAATAAGCATCCTACTTTTCTGTCAAGTTTCAAGAAAAACATGAATACAGGTACAGTGTCATCTGAAGAAGTAGAAATAAGGAACTGATATGCGGTAATTGAATATTGAGCAAACCCACTTGAAAACACTTGTTTAGCAAAGTCAGTCAATAAAATGTTGTTCCACACACTTCCATTTGAGGAGCTTCTCATTTTATATGTTAAATGCTGTCTTGCTTAGACAACGCTACATCTGATGGTGCATACCTTGAACATAAACATTCCTTCCTCATTAAGTCCCTCAAAGTTACATTTGAAAATAATTCCAGCTTCTAAGTGATTTATGAACTTTACATAGTTTGGGGGAGGTTTTTTTTATTCATTTGAGTGTGATTAACTTGTCAAATTTGATGGCCTGATACTTGTGCTTAGTTTTCACCAGTTTATTAGGAATTCAGAATGGTATCTCTCTGACTTGATTATATTTGGATATTGAGAGAACATAGGCAAATGCTGCATATGATGTGAAATTTGCAGGCATGTGCTGTGCTGTAAATCCTTACTTACATAGCACTAGGAACTTCTAATGTACAAGGAAGAGCGACATTTCAAATATTGCTTACTTCTCAGCACCTGCTACATAGAAATTTATGGGCTTTTGTTTATGCTGATTTCTTTCTGTTAGCATAAGTTTGTAATTGTTAAAGGTTCCCTCCTCCTTCTGAAAACAGTTGTGGGAGTTCACTCATATAAAGTAGAGCAAGGTGAATGCATAAGAAATACAGGATTTTGCAGGTAAAGGAACAAAATGAGAATGTAGCTCAGAGCTTTTAGGCAAGCACCCAGTCTGTTAACTCGGTGTGATTCAATTTGGTTTGCCTCTGTAGCTATTTCCCCTCCTTCCTTTCTACCCTTATTATATTTTATGCTGTTGCAGGAGGGGCAGATTTTACTATGTGAGATGCAGTGCCCAGTTATGTGTTCATGCAATGCCATCGTGATACATAAAACTTGTATTATACATGTTTTGTGCTCCTTTATATTGCATGGCTACAAATAATCCTCTGGCATGCTACAGGTGTTGGCCATTTTATTATATTTTGTTCTGTTCTGTAGCCTGAATCAGTCATCAACTTTATTTCCCTTCTTAAAGGGAAGGTTATCAGGTTCATTTTACAGGATTAAAAAGATTTATTGAATCTTCCTGTAACATTGCAGTGTAGAATTTGTTGTGAACAAAATAGAGCTGACTTCATTGATTATAGCAGAATAATTTGCTGCCATAATTGAATTGCGCTCTTAAAATCTAATTTTAACACGGGTTTCAGAAATAGGCTGCAGTAGCTTTAATTTTTGTCCTGTGTGTATTTTGAATTTTAGGGAAAATGTAACCTTAGTGTGTTAATGCAGTTGTAGCATATGGCTGTGGAATAGAAATGTGTTTTCATGAAAACCCAATGTTGTTACTGTGGTGAACCACTCAATACAGCTGGATTCTTCATTCGGATTCTCTGTAAATTCCTGATACAAATATCACAGAAAATCACAGAATCACAGAAACAC
>NW_010512070.1:0-229 GCF_000687285.1 Phaethon lepturus
CCCCGATTTTGTGGAGTGGTCAAGGACTCCTCACAGCATCCTTACCCTTCCCCCATCCCTCGACTCACTGCTTCGGGGCTGAAGCCAAACCCACTGCTTGCCGAGTTTGTGTAGACCCTACAATAACAGAGCCTAGCGAGCACATAGCGGGAGGCGCATTCCTCTTGCAAGCAGCTGCTGACCCCCGGAGGGTCCTGGCAGAGGTGGGCAGGGGATTTAGCTAGCAGAG
>NW_010512070.1:325-548 GCF_000687285.1 Phaethon lepturus
GGGGCGGCTCAGTGCTCCCTCTTGTTTTAATTAAACCCACGACTGCATTTTTCATCTCAAGTACAGGCCAAGCAGCCAAGTGCACTGCCGGGGAAGGAGCCCAGCCAATCAGCGCTGGAGGGGATCCAGGTGTTGTCCCTAAAGTCGGGGTTGTTTTACCCATTGTGCAAAATGCCAATTAATACAGAGTTGAGATATTTCACAGAATCACTAAGGTTGGAAA
>NW_010512071.1:0-1596 GCF_000687285.1 Phaethon lepturus
GTGGACATAGAAACTTGTCTGTCTCTAGAAACGTTTCTAAAACCTGCTCGTGAGGGTGCTGTGCCAAGGGGGTATAGCTCAGTGGTAGAGCATTTGACTGCAGATCAAGAGGTCCCTGGTTCAACTCCAGGTGCCCCCTCTTTAGCTGCTTTTTCAGTTTCTTTTTCCAAAACCTCCTCACAGGCAGACTATGGGGAGACCTTCTTACCCCTCCAAGGTCTTAGAAGTAACTTGTTGATCTTTTGCCAAGCGTGAAATGAGACTTTCACATTTTTGCTCTCCTCCTTAAGTCTGCACTTACACACAAATAAGCTGTCTCATCATAGGTGCTGCTGGTCTAGTTTTTCCTGTTTGAGTAATTGCCATTAATTTAAACAGTAAACGACGAGGATAATGTCTGTCCAGAAGCGGGGATCTCTGACGAAATGTTTCCTGAAGGGAGCTGGGGCAATGAGGTATAAATCAGGCTGTGGGTGTTTTGCTGAAAGGTGTCTTCAGCCTCAGGTATTGCTGTCTGGGCGCCCCGGGGCTCGAACTGTCAACCTCTCCAGCCGCAGTCGGAGGCTTTAGCCCTGAGCTGCGGCCCCCCGCGACGCGGGGTGGTTGGGGAGGGTGTTTGGCGGGAACAGGTGGCTCAGGGGCGACGCGCCGGGTTAGGAACCGAGAGGTCGCCGGTTCTAACCTGACCCTAGGCTGCCTCCAGAAGAAACCAAACCCCGAGGGGCTCTTTGTGAAGGTGATCTCACAGGAGCAGTTTGGCAGTAAACAGTAAGCCAGGACACGTTTACAATAGTGTTAATTAGAACAACCTGACAAACTTGCCCTCTCAATAATGTACTGTTCAAAGTACTAACTGCTTCTTTGGGATTTCTTCTACCACCCTGACTTGAAACATACCCAAATCTTGCCTGTCTTAGTTTCCCATGCAAAATAAACTGGTGGTTCACCTTGCAAGCCCAGCAAAATACTGGGAACAGTAACAGAAATTGTAAATGATATCATAGGCTCATTTAAGTTGGGGAAGACCCTTAAGAAGCAGTCGACCACAAATGCGACACTCCCACTGGAGGGTATTTTGAGGTAATGGCTTGCTTCTGCTGAGGCAGAGGGGTCCCAACCCCCCAGCAGCAGCGGAATCTGTTCAGCAGCAGGGATCACCAAGATTCCCCCTTTCACACGCCACAGGGCTCCAGGTGGATGTGGCTGCAACCTCTGCTTGGCGGAGAGCTCTACTCGGCTTTTGCACAAGAGCACCCGAATTTGAGTTGCACCCCTTCTGGGACAGAAATCGACCTGCAGGCCCACTCACAGCTACATCAGGCCCTGTCCTTACGATACCGGCGGTGCCTGGGGCACCGCACCGGCAGGGAGGCGGGAGCCCCGCCTACTCCACGCCGCTCAACCGGCTCCTTTACCTGGCGGCTCAGGGCAGCGCTTTCGATCTTTTCTTTTTCCCTACCGAAAGCATCGGGAGGCATGGCCGGGCCCGCCTTCGCCCGGGTTCCACTCCGCCGCCTGCGCCCGCCATCTTGCCGGCACCCCTCAGCGCCGCGGCGGAAGTGACGACTCTGAGCCGCGCCGAGCGGAAGAGGCGCT
>NW_010512072.1:0-2409 GCF_000687285.1 Phaethon lepturus
ACCTTACTGCAGCCGGTCAGGACTTAAAGGGAGCTTCTAAGAAAGATAGGACAGACTTTTCAGCAGGGCCTGTTGCAGTAGGACAAGGAGTAATGGTTTTAAACTAAAAGAGGATAGATTTACACTAGATCTAAGGAAGTAATTTTTTACAATGAGGGTGGTGTGACACTGGCCCAGGTTGCCCAGAGAAGTGGTCGATGCCCCATCCCTGGAAACATCCCAGGTCAGGTTGGATGTTGCTCTGAGTGACCTGATGTCGTTCAAGATGTCCCTGCTCATGGCAGAGAGGTTGGACTAGATGACCTTGAAAGGTCCATTTCAGCCAAAGGATTCTATGATTGTCTTATTATAAAGAATATACCAAGTAAGTGATGCACAATGCAATTGCTCACCTCCTGCCGACAGATGCCCAGCCAGTTCTGGAGCAGCAGCCCTCACCCCAGCTTTCCCCACAGTTTATATACTGAGCATGATATCATATCGTATGGAATATCCCTTTGGCAAGTTTGGGTCAGCTGTCCTGGCTGTAACACCTGGCAGTGCCTAAAGGTGTGGACAAAAGATTCTGGGATATGCCTGGAAGGAGTCTTGGGTGTGTCGTGGAGGATAAATCTTCTCCAATGGAGAAAAAATATATTTCATAGCATACATGGATGAGTTGGGAGTTGCTACCGGGTATATAAAGGCCCAAAAGCCATAGTCAAAAAACTCCAAGAGATGCCTGAGAGGCGTCCTGGAGGAAAAATATTTCTAGAAAGGAGAAAAAACAATTCAGGTACCTTTCCTGGAGGTGTGTGTGGTTGATACCCAGGATCTCAGCTTCCTAAAGCTGTGGCCAAAAGACTCAGGGATGTGCCTGGAAGGAGCCTGGGGTGGATCCTGGAGGATAAATCATTCCCTAAGGGAGAAAAATCATCTTGGGCAGATTCCTTGGAGGAGTCTGGGGCTGGAACCTGGGATCTCAGGTCACTGAAGCAGAGGCAAAAAGACTCCGTCATGTGCTGAGGAGAATTGTCAGGTGGATCCTGGATGAAAAATTTTTCTCCAAAGTACTAAAAATCTTTACGGGTAGATTCCTTGGAGTCTGGGGCTGTTACCAGGGATCTCAGGTCCCTAGTGCAGAGCTGAAAAGACTCTGGGAGATGCCTGGGAGGAGTCTCGGGTGGATCCCGGAGGATAAATCTATCATCTCCAACGGAGAAAAATCATCTTGGATAGCTTCCTTGGAGGAGTCTTGGGATGTGACCAGGGATCAGTAGCCTCTAACGTAGAGGTCAAAAGACTCCTGGAGATGCCAGAGAGGAGTCTCGGGTGGATCGGGGAGGATAAACCTTTCTCCCATGGAGAAGAATCAACTCGGGTAGCTTCCTTGAGGAGTCTGGCACTGCTACCAGAGATCTCTGGGTGAGGTCAAAAGGCTCCTGGAGATGCCTGAGAGGAGTCTCAGGTGGGTTCTGGAGGATTAATCTTTCTCCAAAGGAGAAAAATCATCTCGGGCAACTTCCTTGGAGGAGTCTGGGGCTGCCACCTGGGATCTCAGGTCCCTGAAGCAGTGGTGAAAAGACTCTGGAAGGTGCCTGGGAGGAGTCTTGGGTGTATCGGGGAGGATAAATCTTTCTCCAAATGAGAAAAGTCATCTTGAGTAGCTTCCTTGTAGAAGTCTGGTGCTGCTACACAGGATCCAGGTCCCTGAAGCAGAGGTGAAAAGACTCTGGGAGTTGCCTGGGAGGAGTCTCAGTTCAATCCCGGAAGATTTTCTCCATCTCCAATGGAGAAAAATCATCTTGGGTAGGTTCCTTGGAGGAGTCTGGGGCTGCCCCCTGGGATCTCAGGTCCTTGAAGCAGAGGTGAAAAGACTCTGGGAGATGCCTGGGAGGGGTCTCGGGTGGATCTTGGAGGAAACATCTTTCTAGAAATGAGAAAAAAGATCTCAGCTTCATTGGAGGTTCTGGGGCTGCTAATAGAGATCTCATGTCCCTATCGCAGAGCTGAAAAGATTCTGGGAGATGCCTGAGAGGAGTGTCTGGCAGATCCTGGAGGAAACATCTTTCTATGAAGGTGAAAAAATATTTTGTGGAGCTTCCTTTGAGTTGTATGGGGCTGCCACCTGACAGATCAGATCCCTAGACCTGAGACCAAAAGACTACGGGATATGCCTGGGAGGAATCTCTGGTGGGTCCTGGAGAAAAACTGTTTCTCCGATGGAGAAAAACCATCTTGCATAACTTCCTTGGAGGAGTCTGATTTTGGTTCATGGGTTCTCAGATTCCTAAAGCAGAGGTCAAAAGATTTAGCGAGATTCCTGGGAGGAGTCTTGGATGGATCCTGGAGGAGACACCTTTCTTCAAAGGAGGCCTATTTGCTCAGCCTTGGAGGAGCACTTGGGGGCTACCTGGGATGACAGAGCCC
>NW_010512073.1:0-1277 GCF_000687285.1 Phaethon lepturus
ACCCGTCGCCCACTGGGTTTTAATTAACCGCCCTGTGCCACAGCCCGCTCAGGGTAACGAGCAGCTCGCGAGGGAGAGTAGAAAGAAGCCCTGGTTGACAGAGTCAAGTTCCTCGGCAGTGCAAGCGGTTTCGCTCTCCGGTTTTCACCACAGTCTCGGTGCGAGAGTATGCTTTTGGGTTTTGGTTGGTTTGGGGTTGGTGGTTTGTTTTTTGTTTTGTTTTTTTTTTTAATAAATAAACAGGGAAGCAGATCATCGGGACAAATAGCACAAATCAAATCAAAATTACTCTGGTCGAACTTGCGGTGTCGTCTAAGTAGCCGTAGCATTCCACGCGGAACGCCGGACTGGAGCCTTTGCAGGAAACCCCGGGAGTCAGAGAGCAAGAGCAAGGGGAGCAAGTCGTTACCGGGTGTGCTATGCACTACTTACCTTCGAAAGTCAAATAAAACTTTCCTCTGTCAAACCAAACGAGGGAAGGCTGTTCATTCTCTGTATGGCCAGGAGTTGAAGCGGGATGGGAAAGGTTAAGGAGAGGGAGAGAGAAGGACACAGTGTGAGTCACAGAGCAGGACATTTATCTCGCTACGGGGAGGGGACGGGGTGCTGCGAGCCGTTCACGTGCAAGGAAAGGGGGGCTTTTAAATGCTGGTTTTGGCTTAGGAAACAGAAAGCAGAAAGCGAAGCTATGGAAGCCCAGATGGAAGAGTGGTTTTTGCCCACTGGGTAAGGATTTTTGGGGGGTTCTCTCTTTTTTTTTTTTTTTTGTCTAGAGTAGAAAGAGGCTTCTTGGCTCACGCACGCCGTTAGCGTACTCTAACTGCGCTGATTTTGGCAAACGCGCCTTATCCTCTTCGCCTCCGGCGACGTCTCTGCTGTGCTACAGCAGCAGCAGCAGTGTTTCCCCGGCGGGCTGCTGCAACCGCGCCGCACCGGCGTGCAAAATAAGCGACAGTGAAACGTAGGTATTTTCTGTTGTGTTTCAGGACATAAAACTTGCAGATAAACAGACACACGCACACAGAGCAGGAGATGCCTCGCTGGAATTTTTCCTTTCCCATGACAACCACCAGCTCCCTGCACTCACGCCGCCTCAAAAGCCACCTTAGACACCAGGTACTATTGAAATAACTAGGGATAGAGGGGAAGAAAAAAAAGCGCTTTTTGAGCTGTATAAATCAACCCTTTTGAATTCAGGAGGCGAGAGCCTTTCACCTCGCAGTTCTTTTTTGTCACCGAGAAACTCTCACGCAAGGTGCTGCGAGCGGTGGGTGCCG
>NW_010512073.1:1326-1750 GCF_000687285.1 Phaethon lepturus
GCGGCCCGCGCCGGTGCGCCCCCTGCCGGTACGGGACCTGCAGGCGTTTTGCAGCGCCTCTCAAACACAGGCAGTTTGTCAATAAAAGCATCGTCTTCCGATAATGCAAGCAGAAGAAACGCAAAGGAAAGAAATAAGAATAAAAAAAAAAAAAAGAATGAAAAAACGAATCCCAAATGAAACCAAGCAGCGCGCTGCACCAACGAACAAAGACAGAGAAGGATTTTAACGAGAGAAATAAAGGAAGGGGCACTGACACACAAATAACAGCTTCTTTCTTTGCAGTACGATATTCAGACTGCACATGCGACCACCACAGAAGCAAACCAGGACAGCACGGAGGACAAATAAATGAAGTAACTCTTCCACGGGCTCTTGGACAAAGTCCATCGGACTTTGCCACGGGAAACAAGAGACGGAGAAC